>NC_081211.1:11136263-11218763 GCF_902713425.1 Acipenser ruthenus
TTAGCCAACATGACCATAGGCAGAAGTTAGAGAGATGAACATGGGAGGAATTAGCCATCATGACCATAGGCAGAAGTCACTGACATCACCATAGGCGGAATTAGCCAACATGACCATGGCAGAATTTAGTAACATGACCATAGGCAGAATTAGCCAACATTACCATAGGTGGAATTAGCCAAAATGACCATGGGCGGAACTTAGTTACATGACCATAGGCAGAATTTAGTAACATGACCATAGGCAGAATTTAGTAACATGACCATAGGCAGAATTTAGTAACATGATGTGGCAATGTGCTCCACCCCTGTGTGCATTTCTGTGTTGTATGTTGCGTGTGTTAATGTTGGTGTATAGAGATTGGTACACGGGATATAAACGGGTCTGTGTTTCACGTGTATTTAAAAAGGTAGATTTGTATTTAGGCACGAGGTGGCACAGATCACTTCACGTGCTGGTTAAAATGTAATGTGTGGTCATGGGAGTACACTTAATTAATTCACGTGCAGGTGTACCGAGATTCCAAATGAATGATTGACTAGCAATCGACTCTCGGTACAACTGCATAAATAGATGCACGTTTCATTAACTCGGGGTTGGGTGTTCGAGAGTGGAGAACGGGAGAGAGAGAAAGGAGAAATACAGCTAAAGAATAACAATTGCTACAGCGTGCTGGAAGTGCCAGCACGGTACTTGTTTAAACGTTCGTCCGCTTGTTTTGTGTGTTAGTACGTTTTGTTTGTCTTTTTATTTTGGCGTGAAGTGCCATGTCCTGTTTTTGTGTCTGTTTAAACCTTTTATTTTGTTGTTAAACGCTGAGTGCTACCATTTAGACTCAGCTACTCATCACCACCGTCTGTCTGTGTGTTTCTTCCGGGTCTGACGTGTCACCACTCAGCCAGCCTTGTGACACATGACCATGGGCGGAATTAGCCAACATGACCATGGGCGAAATTTAGTAACATGGCCATAGGCAGAAGTTACTGACAGGACCATAGGCGGAATTTAGTAACATGGCCATGGGCAGAATTAGCCAACATGACCAAAGGCAGAAGTTACTGACATGACCATGGGTGGAAATAGCCAACATGACCATAGGCAGAAGTTACTGACATGACCATAGGCGGAATTTAGTAACATGACCATGGGCGGAATTTAGTAACATGACAAGAGGCGGAATTTAGTGACATGACCATAGGCGGAATTTAGTGACATGACCATAAGCTGAATAATCCAACATGACCATTGGCAGAATCTAGTAACATGATCAAAGGTAGAATTTAGTGACATGACCATAGGCAGAAGTTACTGACATGACCATGGGTGGAATTAGCGAACATGACCATAGGCAGAAGTTACTGACATGACCATGGGTGGAATTAGCCAACATGACCATAGGCGGAATTTAGAGACATGACCATGGGTGGAATTAGCCAACATGACCATGGGCAGAATTAGCCGACATGACCATAGGCGGAATTTAGTTACATGCCCATGGGCGGAATTTAGTAACATGACCATAGGCGGAATTTAATGACATGACCATAGGCTGAATTATCCAACATGACCATTGGCAGCATCTAGTAACATGATCAAAGGTAGAATTTAGTGACATGACCATAGGTAGAAGTTACTGACATGACCATGGGAGGCATTAGCGAACATGACCATAGGCAGAAGTTACTGACATGACCATAGGCAGAAGTTACTGACATGACCATGGGCTGAATTAGCCCACATGACCATAGGCGGAATTTAGAGACATGACCATGGGCGGAATTTAGTAACATGACCATAGGCGGAAATTACTGACATGAACATAGCCGGAATTTAGTAACATGACCATGGGCGGAATTAGCTAACATGACCAAAGGCAGAAGTTACTGACATGACCATGGGTGGAAATAGCCAACATGACCATAGGCAGAAGTTACTGACATGACCATAGGCGGAATTTAGTAACATGACCATGGGCGGAATTTAGTAACATGACAAGAGGCGGAATTTAGTGACATGACCATAGGCGGAATTTAGTGACATGACCATAAACTGAATAATCCAACATGACCATTGGCAGAATCTAGTAACATGATCAAAGGTAGAATTTAGTGACATGACCATAGGCAGAAGTTACTGACATGACCATGGGTGGAATTAGCGAACATGACCATAGGCAGAAGTTACTGACATGACCATGGGTGGAATTAGCCAACATGACCATAGGCGGAATTTAGAGACATGACCATGGGTGGAATTAGCCAACATGACCATGGGCAGAATTAGCCGACATGACCATAGGCGGAATTTAGTTACATGCCCATGGGCGGAATTTAGTAACATGACCATAGGCGGAATTTAATGACATGACCATAGGCTGAATTATCCAACATGACCATTGGCAGCATCTAGTAACATGATCAAAGGTAGAATTTAGTGACATGACCATAGGTAGAAGTTACTGACATGACCATGGGCGGCTTTAGCGAACATGACCATAGGCAGAAGTTACTGACATGACCATAGGCAGAAGTTACTGACATGACCATGGGCTGAATTAGCCCACATGACCATAGGCGGAATTTAGAGACATGACCATGGGCGGAATTAGCCAACAGGACCATGGGCGGAATTTAGTGGCATGACCATAGGCGGAATTTAGGAACATGGCCATAAGCAGAAGTTACTGACATGACCGTAGGCGGAATTTAGTAACATGATCATAGGCGGAATTTAGTAACATAACCATGGGAAAAAATTTAGTAACATGACCATAGGCAGAAGTTACTGACATGACCATAGGCGGAATTTAGTAACATGACCATAGGTAGAAGTTACTGACATGACCATAGGCAGAAGTTACTGACATGACCATGGGCTGAATTAGCCAACATGACCATAGGCGGAATTTAGTGACATGTCCATAAGCAGAAGTTACTGACATGACCGTAGGCGGAATTTAGTAACATTATCATAGGCGGAATTTAGTAACATAACCATGGGAAAAAATTTAGTAACATGACCATAGGCAGAAGTTACTGACATGACCATAGGCGGAATTTAGTAACATGACCATGGGCAGAATTTAGTAACATGACCATAGGCAGAAGTTACTGACATGAACATAGGCGGAATTTAGTAACATGACCATGGGCGGAATTAGCTAACATGACCATGGGCGGAATTTAGTTACATGACCATGGGCGGAATTTAGAAACATGACCATAGGCAGAGTTAGCCAACATGACCCTAGGCAGAAGTTACTGACATGACCATAGGTAGAAGTTGCTGACATGACCATAGGCGGAATTAACCGACATGACCATATTCAAAATTAGCCAACATGACCATAGGCAGAAGTTACAGAGATGAACATGGGAGGAATTAGCCATCATGACCATAGGCAGAAGTCACTGACATCACCATAGGCGGAATTAGCCAACATGACCATGGCAGAATTTAGTAACATGACCATAGGCAGAATTAGCCAACATTACCATAGGTGGAATTAGCCAAAATGACCATGGGCGGAACTTAGTTAGATGACCATAGGCAGAATTTAGTAACATGACCATAGGCAGAAGTTACTGACATGACCGTGGGCGGAATTTAGTGACGTGACCATAGGAGGAATTAGCCAACATGACCATAGGCAGAATTAGCCAACATTACCATAGGTGGAATTAGCCGACATGACCATAGGCGGAATTTAGTTACATGCCCATGGGCGGAATTTAGTGACATGACCATAGGCGGAATTTAGTGACATGACCATAGGCTGAATTATCCAACATGACCATTGGCAGCATCTAGTAACATGATCAAAGGTAGAATTTAGTGACATGACCATAGGTAGAAGTTACTGACATGACCATGGGCGGAATTAGCGAACATGACCATAGGCAGAAGTTACTGACATGATCATAGGCAGAAGTTACTGACATGACCATGGGCTGAATTAGCCAACATGACCATAGGCGGAATTTAGAGACATGACCATGGGCGGAATTTAGTAACATGACCATAGGTCGGAAATTACTGACATGAACATAGCCGGAATTTAGTAACATGACCATGGGCGGAATTAGCTAACATGACCATGGGCGGAATTTAGTTACATGACCATGGGCGGAATTTAGGAACATGTCCATAAGCAGAAGTTACTGACATGACCGTAGGCGGAATTTAGTAACATGATCATAGGCGGAATTTAGTAACATAACCATGGGAAAAAATTTAGTAACATGACCATAAGCAGAAGTTACTGACATGACCATAGGCGGAATTTAGTAACATGACCATGGGCGGAATTTAGTAACATGACCATAGGCAGAAGTTACTGACATGAACATAGGCGGAATTTAGAAACATGACCATAGGCAGAATTAGCCAACATGACCCTAGGCAGAAGTTACTGACATAGGTAGAAGTTGCTGACATGACCATAGGCGGAATTAACCGACATGACCATATTCAAAATTAGCCAACATGACCATAGGCAGAAGTTACAGAGCTGAACATGGGAGGAATTAGCCATCATGACCATAGGCAGAAGTCACTGACATCACCATAGGCGGAATTAGCCAACATGACCATGGCAGAATTTAGTAACATGACCATAGGCAGAATTAGCCAACATTACCATAGGTGGAATTAGCCAAAATGACCATGGGCGGAACTTAGTTACATGACCATAGGCAGAATTTAGTAACATGACCATAGGCAGAAGTTACTGACATGACCGTGGGCGGAATTTAGTGACGTGACCATAGGAGGAATTAGCCAACATGACCATAGGCAGAATTAGCCAACATTACCATAGGTGGAATTAGCCGACATGACCATAGGCGGAATTTAGTTACATGCCCATGGGCGGAATTTAGTGACATGACCATAGGCGGAATTTAGTGACATGACCATAGGCTGAATTATCCAACATGACCATTGGCAGCATCTAGTAACATGATCAAAGGTAGAATTTAGTGACATGACCATAGGTAGAAGTTACTGACATGACCATGGGCGGAATTAGCGAACATGACCATAGGCAGAAGTTACTGACATGATCATAGGCAGAAGTTACTGACATGACCATGGGCTGAATTAGCCAACATGACCATAGGCGGAATTTAGAGACATGACCATGGGCGGAATTTAGTAACATGACCATAGGCGGAAATTACTGACATGAACATAGCTGGAATTTAGTAACATGACCATGGGCGGAATTAGCTAACATGACCATGGGCGGAATTTAGTTACATGACCATGGGCGGAATTTAGGAACATGTCCATAAGCAGAAGTTACTGACATGACCGTAGGCGGAATTTAGTAACATGATCATAGGCGGAATTTAGTAACATAACCATGGGAAAAAAATTTAGTAACATGACCATAGGCAGAAGTTACTGACATGACCATAGGCGGAATTTAGTAACATGACCATGGGCGGAATTTAGTAACATGACCATAGGTAGAAGTTACTGACATGACCATGGGCGGAATTAGCGAACATGACCATAGGCAGCAGTTACTGACATGACCATAGGCAGAAGTTACTGACATGACCATGGGCTGAATTAGCCAACATGACCATAGGCGGAATTTAGTGACATGTCCGTAAGCAGAAGTTACTGACATGACCGTAGGCGGAATTTAGTAACATGATCATAGGCGGAATTTAGTAACATGACCATGGGCGGAATTTAGTAACATTACCATAGGCAAAAGTTACTGACATGAACATAGGCGGAATTTAGTAACATGACCATGGGCGGAATTAGCTAACATGACCATGGGCGAAATTTAGTTAAATGACCATGGGCGGAATTTAGAAACATGACCATAGGCAGAATTAGCCAACATGACCCTAGGCAGAAGTTACTGACATGACCATAGGTAGAAGTTGCTGACATGACCATAGGCGGAATTAACCGACATGACCATATTCAAAATTAGCCATCATGACCATCGGCAGAAGTTACAGAGATGACCATGGGAGGAATTAGCCATCATGACCATAGGCAGAAGTCACTGACATCACCATAGGCGGAATTAGCCAACATGACCATAGGCAGATGTTACTGACATGACCATGGGAGGAATTAGCCAACATGACCATAGGCAGAATTTAGTAACATGACCAAAGGCAGAATTAGCCAACATTACCATAGGTGGAATTAGCCAAAATGACCATAGGAGGAATTAGCCAACATGACCATGGGCGGAACTTAGTTACATGACCATGGGCGGAATTTAGTAACATGACCATAGGCAGAAGTTACTGACATGACCGTGGGTGGAATTTGCCAACATGACCATGGGCAGAATTAGCCGACATGACCATAGGCGTAATTTAGTTACATGCCCATGGGCGGAATTTAGTAACATGACCATAGGCAGAATTAGCCAACGTTACCATTGGCAGCATCTAGTAACATGATCAAAAGTAGAATTTAGTGACATGACCATAGGTAGAAGTTACTGACATGACCATGGGTTGGAATTAGCGAACATGACCATAGGCAGAAGTTACTGACATGACCATGGGAGGAATTAGACACATGACCATGGGCTGAATTAGCCAACATGACCATAGGCGGAATTTAGAGACATGACCATGGGCGGATTTAGGAACATGTCCATAGCAGAAGTTACTGACATGATCGTAGGCGGAATTTAGTAACATTATCATACGCGGAATTTAGTAACATAACCAAGGGAAAAAATTTAGTAACATGACCATGGGCGGAATTTAGTAACATGACCATAGGCAGAAGTTACTGACATGAACATAGGCGGAATTTAGAAACATGACCATAGGCAGAAGTTACTGACATGACCATAGGCAGAAGTTACTGACATGACCATGGGCTGAATTAGCCCACATGACCATAGGCGGAATTTAGAGACATGACCATGGGCGGAATTAGCCAACAGGACCATGGGCGGAATTTAGTGGCATGACCATAGGCGGAATTTAGGAACCTGTCCATAAGCAGAAGTTACTGACATGACCGTAGGCGGAATTTAGTAACATGATCATAGGCGGAATTTAGTAACATAACCATGGGAAAAAATTTAGTAACATGACCATAGGCAGAAGTTACTGACATGACCATAGGCGGAATTTAGTAACATGACCATAGGTAGAAGTTACTGACATGACCATGGGCGGAATTAGCGAACATGACCATAGGCAGAAGTTACTGACATGACCATAGGCAGAAGTTACTGACATGACCATGGGCTGAATTAGCCAACATGACCATAGGCGGAATTTAGTGACATGTCCATAAGCAGATGTTACTGACATGACCGTAGGCGGAATTTAGTAACATGATCATAGGCGGAATTTAGTAACATAACCATGGGAAAAAATTTAGTAACATGACCATAGGCAGAAGTTACTGACATGACCATAGGCGGAATTTAGTAACATGACCATGGGCAGAATTTAGTAACATGACCATAGGCAGAAGTTACTGACATGAACATAGGCGGAATTTAGTAACATGACCATGGGCGGAATTAGCTAACATGACCATGGGCGGAATTTAGTTACATGACCATGGGCGGAATTTAGAAACATGACCATAGGCAGAATTAGCCAACATGACCCTAGGCAGAAGTTACTGACATGACCATAGGTAGAAGTTGCTGACATGACCATAGGCGGAATTAACCGACATGACCATATTCAAAATTAGCCAACATGACCATAGGCAGAAGTTACAGAGATGAACATGGGAGGAATTAGCCATCATGACCATAGGCAGAAGTCACTGACATCACCATAGGCGGAATTAGCCAACATGACCATGGCAGAATTTAGTAACATGACCATAGGCAGAATTAGCCAACATTACCATAGGTGGAATTAGCCAAAATGACCATGGGCGGAACTTAGTTAGATGACCATAGGCAGAATTTAGTAACATGACCATAGGCAGAAGTTACTGACATGACCGTGGGCGGAATTTAGTGACGTGACCATAGGAGGAATTAGCCAACATGACCATGGGCAGAATTAGCCAACATTACCATAGGTGGAATTAGCCGACATGACCATAGGCGGAATTTAGTTACATGCCCATGGGCGGAATTTAGTGACATGACCATAGGCGGAATTTAGTGACATGACCATAGGCTGAATTATCCAACATGACCATTGGCAGCATCTAGTAACATGATCAAAGGTAGAATTTAGTGACATGACCATAGGTAGAAGTTACTGACATGACCATGGGCGGAATTAGCGAACATGACCATAGGCAGAAGTTACTGACATGATCATAGGCAGAAGTTAGTGACATGACCATGGGCTGAATTAGCCAACATGACCATAGGCGGAATTTAGAGACATGACCATGGGCGGAATTTAGTAACATGACCATAGGCGGAAATTACTGACATGAACATAGCCGGAATTTAGTAACATGACCATGGGCGGAATTAGCTAACATGACCAAAGGCAGAAGTTACTGACATGACCATGGGTGGAAATAGCCAACATGACCATAGGCAGAAGTTACTGACATGACCATAGGCGGAATTTAGTAACATGACCATGGGCGGAATTTAGTAACATGACAAGAGGCGGAATTTAGTGACATGACCATAGGCGGAATTTAGTGACATGACCATAAGATGAATAATCCAACATGACCATTGGCAGAATCTAGTAACATGATCAAAGGTAGAATTTAGTGACATGACCATAGGCAGAAGTTACTGACATGACCATGGGTGGAATTAGTGAACATGACCATAGGCAGAAGTTACTGACATGACCATGGGTGGAATTAGCCAACATGACCATAGGCGGAATTTAGAGACATGACCATGGGTGGAATTAGCCAACATGACCATGGGCAGAATTAGCCGACATGACCATAGGCGGAATTTAGTTACATGCCCATGGGCGGAATTTAGTAACATGACCATAGGCGGAATTTAATGACATGACCATAGGCTGAATTATCCAACATGACCATTGGCAGCATCTAGTAACATGATCAAAGGTAGAATTTAGTGACATGACCATAGGTAGAAGTTACTGACATGACCATGGGCGGCATTAGCGAACATGACCATAGGCAGAAGTTACTGACATGACCATAGGCAGAAGTTACTGACATGACCATGGGCTGAATTAGCCCACATGACCATAGGCGGAATTTAGAGACATGACCATGGGCGGAATTAGCCAACAGGACCATGGGCGGAATTTAGTGGCATGACCATAGGCGGAATTTAGGAACATGTCCATAAGCAGAAGTTACTGACATGACCGTAGGCGGAATTTAGTAACATGATCATAGGCGGAATTTAGTAACATAACCATGGGAAAAAATTTAGTAACATGACCATAGGCAGAAGTTACTGACATGACCATAGGCGGAATTTAGTAACATGACCATAGGTAGAAGTTACTGACATGACCATGGGCGGAATTAGCGAACATGACCATAGGCAGAAGTTACTGACATGACCATAGGCAGAAGTTACTGACATGACCATGGGCTGAATTAGCCAACATGACCATAGGCGGAATTTAGTGACATGTCCATAAGCAGAAGTTACTGACATGACCGTAGGCGGAATTTAGTAACATGATCATAGGCGGAATTTAGTAACATAACCATGGGAAAAAATTTAGTAACATGACCATAGGCAGAAGTTA
Organism: Acipenser ruthenus; assembly: GCF_902713425.1. Taxonomy (NCBI): domain Eukaryota; kingdom Metazoa; phylum Chordata; class Actinopteri; order Acipenseriformes; family Acipenseridae; genus Acipenser; species Acipenser ruthenus. The sequence continues at coordinate 11,145,947 of NC_081211.1, forward strand.
CTGACATGACCATAGGCGGAATTTAGTAACATGACCATGGGCAGAATTTAGTAACATGACCATAGGCAGAAGTTACTGACATGAACATAGGCGGAATTTAGTAACATGACCATGGGCGGAATTAGCTAACATGACCATGGGCGGAATTTAGTTACATGACCATGGGCGGAATTTAGAAACATGACCATAGGCAGAGTTAGCCAACATGACCCTAGGCAGAAGTTACTGACATGACCATAGGTAGAAGTTGCTGACATGACCATAGGCGGAATTAACCGACATGACCATATTCAAAATTAGCCAACATGACCATAGGCAGAAGTTACAGAGATGAACATGGGAGGAATTAGCCATCATGACCATAGGCAGAAGTCACTGACATCACCATAGGCGGAATTAGCCAACATGACCATGGCAGAATTTAGTAACATGACCATAGGCAGAATTAGCCAACATTACCATAGGTTGAATTAGCCAAAATGACCATGGGCGGAACTTAGTTAGATGACCATAGGCAGAATTTAGTAACATGACCATAGGCAGAAGTTACTGACATGACCGTGGGCGGAATTTAGTGACGTGACCATAGGAGGAATTAGCCAACATGACCATGGGCAGAATTAGCCAACATTACCATAGGTGGAATTAGCCGACATGACCATAGGCGGAATTTAGTTACATGCCCATGGGCGGAATTTAGTGACATGACCATAGGCGGAATTTAGTGACATGACCATAGGCTGAATTATCCAACATGACCATTGGCAGCATCTAGTAACATGATCAAAGGTAGAATTTAGTGACATGACCATAGGTAGAAGTTACTGACATGACCATGGGCGGAATTAGCGAACATGACCATAGGCAGAAGTTACTGACATGATCATAGGCAGAAGTTAGTGACATGACCATGGGCTGAATTAGCCAACATGACCATAGGCGGAATTTAGAGACATGACCATGGGCGGAATTTAGTAACATGACCATAGGCGGAAATTACTGACATGAACATAGCCGGAATTTAGTAACATGACCATGGGCGGAATTAGCTAACATGACCAAAGGCAGAAGTTACTGACATGACCATGGGTGGAAATAGCCAACATGACCATAGGCAGAAGTTACTGACATGACCATAGGCGGAATTTAGTAACATGACCATGGGCGGAATTTAGTAACATGACAAGAGGCGGAATTTAGTGACATGACCATAGGCGGAATTTAGTGACATGACCATAAGATGAATAATCCAACATGACCATTGGCAGAATCTAGTAACATGATCAAAGGTAGAATTTAGTGACATGACCATAGGCAGAAGTTACTGACATGACCATGGGTGGAATTAGCGAACATGACCATAGGCAGAAGTTACTGACATGACCATGGGTGGAATTAGCCAACATGACCATAGGCGGAATTTAGAGACATGACCATGGGTGGAATTAGCCAACATGACCATGGGCAGAATTAGCCGACATGACCATAGGCGGAATTTAGTTACATGCCCATGGGCGGAATTTAGTAACATGACCATAGGCGGAATTTAATGACATGACCATAGGCTGAATTATCCAACATGACCATTGGCAGCATCTAGTAACATGATCAAAGGTAGAATTTAGTGACATGACCATAGGTAGAAGTTACTGACATGACCATGGGCGGCATTAGCGAACATGACCATAGGCAGAAGTTACTGACATGACCATAGGCAGAAGTTACTGACATGACCATGGGCTGAATTAGCCCACATGACCATAGGCGGAATTTAGAGACATGACCATGGGCGGAATTAGCCAACAGGACCATGGGCGGAATTTAGTGGCATGACCATAGGCGGAATTTAGGAACATGTCCATAAGCAGAAGTTACTGACATGACCGTAGGCGGAATTTAGTAACATGATCATAGGCGGAATTTAGTAACATAACCATGGGAAAAAATTTAGTAACATGACCATAGGCAGAAGTTACTGACATGACCATAGGCGGAATTTAGTAACATGACCATAGGTAGAAGTTACTGACATGACCATGGGCGGAATTAGCGAACATGACCATAGGCAGAAGTTACTGACATGACCATAGGCAGAAGTTACTGACATGACCATGGGCTGAATTAGCCAACATGACCATAGGCGGAATTTAGTGACATGTCCATAAGCAGAAGTTACTGACATGACCGTAGGCGGAATTTAGTAACATGATCATAGGCGGAATTTAGTAACATAACCATGGGAAAAAATTTAGTAACATGACCATAGGCAGAAGTTACTGACATGACCATAGGCGGAATTTAGTAACATGACCATGGGCAGAATTTAGTAACATGACCATAGGCAGAAGTTACTGACATGAACATAGGCGGAATTTAGTAACATGACCATGGGCGGAATTAGCTAACATGACCATGGGCGGAATTTAGTTACATGACCATGGGCGGAATTTAGAAACATGACCATAGGCAGAGTTAGCCAACATGACCCTAGGCAGAAGTTACTGACATGACCATAGGTAGAAGTTGCTGACATGACCATAGGCGGAATTAACCGACATGACCATATTCAAAATTAGCCAACATGACCATAGGCAGAAGTTACAGAGATGAACATGGGAGGAATTAGCCATCATGACCATAGGCAGAAGTCACTGACATCACCATAGGCGGAATTAGACAACATGACCATGGCAGAATTTAGTAACATGACCATAGGCAGAATTAGCCAACATTACCATAGGTGGAATTAGCCAAAATGACCATGGGCGGAACTTAGTTAGATGACCATAGGCAGAATTTAGTAACATGACCATAGGCAGAAGTTACTGACCTGACCGTGGGCGGAATTTAGTGACGTGACCATAGGAGGAATTAGCCAACATGACCATGGGCAGAATTAGCCAACATTACCATAGGTGGAATTAGCCGACATGACCATAGGCGGAATTTAGTTACATGCCCATGGGCGGAATTTAGTGACATGACCATAGGCGGAATTTAGTGACATGACCATAGGCTGAATTATCCAACATGACCATTGGCAGCATCTAGTAACATGATCAAAGGTAGAATTTAGTGACATGACCATAGGTAGAAGTTACTGACATGACCATGGGCGGAATTAGCGAACATGACCATAGGCAGAAGTTACTGACATGATCATAGGCAGAAGTTAGTGACATGACCATGGGCTGAATTAGCCAACATGACCATAGGCGGAATTTAGAGACATGACCATGGGCGGAATTTAGTAACATGACCATAGGCGGAAATTACTGACATGAACATAGCCGGAATTTAGTAACATGACCATGGGCGGAATTAGCTAACATGACCAAAGGCAGAAGTTACTGACATGACCATGGGTGGAAATAGCCAACATGACCATAGGCAGAAGTTACTGACATGACCATAGGCGGAATTTAGTAACATGACCATGGGCGGAATTTAGTAACATGACAAGAGGCGGAATTTAGTGACATGACCATAGGCGGAATTTAGTGACATGACCATAAGATGAATAATCCAACATGACCATTGGCAGAATCTAGTAACATGATCAAAGGTAGAATTTAGTGACATGACCATAGGCAGAAGTTACTGACATGACCATGGGTGGAATTAGCGAACATGACCATAGGCAGAAGTTACTGACATGACCATGGGTGGAATTAGCCAACATGACCATAGGCGGAATTTAGAGACATGACCATGGGTGGAATTAGCCAACATGACCATGGGCAGAATTAGCCGACATGACCATAGGCGGAATTTAGTTACATGCCCATGGGCGGAATTTAGTAACATGACCATAGGCGGAATTTAATGACATGACCATAGGCTGAATTATCCAACATGACCATTGGCAGCATCTAGTAACATGATCAAAGGTAGAATTTAGTGACATGACCATAGGTAGAAGTTACTGACATGACCATGGGCGGCATTAGCGAACATGACCATAGGCAGAAGTTACTGACATGACCATAGGCAGAAGTTACTGACATGACCATGGGCTGAATTAGCCCACATGACCATAGGCGGAATTTAGAGACATGACCATGGGCGGAATTAGCCAACAGGACCATGGGCGGAATTTAGTGGCATGACCATAGGCGGAATTTAGGAACATGTCCATAAGCAGAAGTTACTGACATGACCGTAGGCGGAATTTAGTAACATGATCATAGGCGGAATTTAGTAACATAACCATGGGAAAAAATTTAGTAACATGACCATAGGCAGAAGTTACTGACATGACCATAGGCGGAATTTAGTAACATGACCATAGGTAGAAGTTACTGACATGACCATGGGCGGAATTAGCGAACATGACCATAGGCAGAAGTTACTGACATGACCATAGGCAGAAGTTACTGACATGACCATGGGCTGAATTAGCCAACATGACCATAGGCGGAATTTAGTGACATGTCCATAAGCAGAAGTTACTGACATGACCGTAGGCGGAATTTAGTAACATGATCATAGGCGGAATTTAGTAACATAACCATGGGAAAAAATTTAGTAACATGACCATAGGCAGAAGTTACTGACATGACCATAGGCGGAATTTAGTAACATGACCATGGGCAGAATTTAGTAACATGACCATAGGCAGAAGTTACTGACATGAACATAGGCGGAATTTAGTAACATGACCATGGGCGGAATTAGCTAACATGACCATGGGCGGAATTTAGTTACATGACCATGGGCGGAATTTAGAAACATGACCATAGGCAGAGTTAGCCAACATGACCCTAGGCAGAAGTTACTGACATGACCATAGGTAGAAGTTGCTGACATGACCATAGGCGGAATTAACCGACATGACCATATTCAAAATTAGCCAACATGACCATAGGCAGAAGTTACAGAGATGAACATGGGAGGAATTAGCCATCATGACCATAGGCAGAAGTCACTGACATCACCATAGGCGGAATTAGCCAACATGACCATGGCAGAATTTAGTAACATGACCATAGGCAGAATTAGCCAACATTACCATAGGTGGAATTAGCCAAAATGACCATGGGCGGAACTTAGTTAGATGACCATAGGCAGAATTTAGTAACATGACCATAGGCAGAAGTTACTGACATGACCGTGGGCGGAATTTAGTGACGTGACCATAGGAGGAATTAGCCAACATGACCATAGGCAGAATTAGCCAACATTACCATAGGTGGAATTAGCCGACATGACCATAGGCGGAATTTAGTTACATGCCCATGGGCGGAATTTAGTGACATGACCATAGGCGGAATTTAGTGACATGACCATAGGCTGAATTATCCAACATGACCATTGGCAGCATCTAGTAACATGATCAAAGGTAGAATTTAGTGACATGACCATAGGTAGAAGTTACTGACATGACCATGGGCGGAATTAGCGAACATGACCATAGGCAGAAGTTACTGACATGATCATAGGCAGAAGTTACTGACATGACCATGGGCTGAATTAGCCAACATGACCATAGGCGGAATTTAGAGACATGACCATGGGCAGAATTTAGTAACATGACCATAGGCGGAAATTACTGACATGAACATAGCCGGAATTTAGTAACATGACCATGGGCGGAATTAGCTAACATGACCATGGGCGGAATTTAGTTACATGACCATGGGCGGAATTTAGGAACATGTCCATAAGCAGAAGTTACTGACATGACCGTAGGCGGAATTTAGTAACATGATCATAGGCGGAATTTAGTAACATAACCATGGGAAAAAATTTAGTAACATGACCATAAGCAGAAGTTACTGACATGACCATAGGCGGAATTTAGTAACATGACCATGGGCGGAATTTAGTAACATGACCATAGGCAGAAGTTACTGACATGAACATAGGCGGAATTTAGAAACATGACCATAGGCAGAATTAGCCAACATGACCCTAGGCAGAAGTTACTGACATAGGTAGAAGTTGCTGACATGACCATAGGCGGAATTAACCGACATGACCATATTCAAAATTAGCCAACATGACCATAGGCAGAAGTTACAGAGATGAACATGGGAGGAATTAGCCATCATGACCATAGGCAGAAGTCACTGACATCACCATAGGCGGAATTAGCCAACATGACCATGGCAGAATTTAGTAACATGACCATAGGCAGAATTAGCCAACATTACCATAGGTGGAATTAGCCAAAATGACCATGGGCGGAACTTAGTTACATGACCATAGGCAGAATTTAGTAACATGACCATAGGCAGAAGTTACTGACATGACCGTGGGCGGAATTTAGTGACGTGACCATAGGAGGAATTAGCCAACATGACCATAGGCAGAATTAGCCAACATTACCATAGGTGGAATTAGCCGACATGACCATAGGCGGAATTTAGTTACATGCCCATGGGCGGAATTTAGTGACATGACCATAGGCGGAATTTAGTGACATGACCATAGGCTGAATTATCCAACATGACCATTGGCAGCATCTAGTAACATGATCAAAGGTAGAATTTAGTGACATGACCATAGGTAGAAGTTACTGACATGACCATGGGCGGAATTAGCGAACATGACCATAGGCAGAATTAGCCAACATTACCATAGGTGGAATTAGCCAAAATGACCATGGGCGGAACTTAGTTAGATGACCATAGGCAGAATTTAGTAACATGACCATAGGCAGAAGTTACTGACATGACCGTGGGCGGAATTTAGTGACGTGACCATAGGAGGAATTAGCCAACATGACCATAGGCAGAATTAGCCAACATTACCATAGGTGGAATTAGCCGACATGACCATAGGCGGAATTTAGTTACATGCCCATGGGCGGAATTTAGTGACATGACCATAGGCGGAATTTAGTGACATGACCATAGGCTGAATTATCCAACATGACCATTGGCAGCATCTAGTAACATGATCAAAGGTAGAATTTAGTGACATGACCATAGGTAGAAGTTACTGACATGACCATGGGCGGAATTAGCGAACATGACCATAGGCAGAAGTTACTGACATGATCATAGGCAGAAGTTACTGACATGACCATGGGCTGAATTAGCCAACATGACCATAGGCGGAATTTAGAGACATGACCATGGGCAGAATTTAGTAACATGACCATAGGCGGAAATTACTGACATGAACATAGCCGGAATTTAGTAACATGACCATGGGCGGAATTAGCTAACATGACCATGGGCGGAATTTAGTTACATGACCATGGGCGGAATTTAGGAACATGTCCATAAGCAGAAGTTACTGACATGACCGTAGGCGGAATTTAGTAACATGATCATAGGCGGAATTTAGTAACATAACCATGGGAAAAAATTTAGTAACATGACCATAAGCAGAAGTTACTGACATGACCATAGGCGGAATTTAGTAACATGACCATGGGCGGAATTTAGTAACATGACCATAGGCAGAAGTTACTGACATGAACATAGGCGGAATTTAGAAACATGACCATAGGCAGAATTAGCCAACATGACCCTAGGCAGAAGTTACTGACATAGGTAGAAGTTGCTGACATGACCATAGGCGGAATTAACCGACATGACCATATTCAAAATTAGCCAACATGACCATAGGCAGAAGTTACAGAGATGAACATGGGAGGAATTAGCCATCATGACCATAGGCAGAAGTCACTGACATCACCATAGGCGGAATTAGCCAACATGACCATGGCAGAATTTAGTAACATGACCATAGGCAGAATTAGCCAACATTACCATAGGTGGAATTAGCCAAAATGACCATGGGCGGAACTTAGTTACATGACCATAGGCAGAATTTAGTAACATGACCATAGGCAGAAGTTACTGACATGACCGTGGGCGGAATTTAGTGACGTGACCATAGGAGGAATTAGCCAACATGACCATAGGCAGAATTAGCCAACATTACCATAGGTGGAATTAGCCGACATGACCATAGGCGGAATTTAGTTACATGCCCATGGGCGGAATTTAGTGACATGACCATAGGCGGAATTTAGTGACATGACCATAGGCTGAATTATCCAACATGACCATTGGCAGCATCTAGTAACATGATCAAAGGTAGAATTTAGTGACATGACCATAGGTAGAAGTTACTGACATGACCATGGGCGGAATTAGCGAACATGACCATAGGCAGAAGTTACTGACATGATCATAGCAGAAGTTACTGACATGACCATGGGCTGAATTAGCCAACATGACCATAGGCGGAATTTAGAGACATGACCATGGGCGGAATTTAGTAACATGACCATAGGCGGAAATTACTGACATGAACATAGCCGGAATTTAGTAACATGACCATGGGCGGAATTAGCTAACATGACCATGGGCGGAATTTAGTTACATGACCATGGGCGGAATTTAGGAACATGTCCATAAGCAGAAGTTACTGACATGACCGTAGGCGGAATTTAGTAACATGATCATAGGCGGAATTTAGTAACATAACCATGGGAAAAAAATTTAGTAACATGACCATAGGCAGAAGTTACTGACATGACCATAGGCGGAATTTAGTAACATGACCATGGGCGGAATTTAGTAACATGACCATAGGTAGAAGTTACTGACATGACCATGGGCGGAATTAGCGAACATGACCATAGGCAGCAGTTACTGACATGACCATAGGCAGAAGTTACTGACATGACCATGGGCTGAATTAGCCAACATGACCATAGGCGGAATTTAGTGACATGTCCGTAAGCAGAAGTTACTGACATGACCGTAGGCGGAATTTAGTAACATGATCATAGGCGGAATTTAGTAACATGACCATGGGCGGAATTTAGTAACATTACCATAGGCAAAAGTTACTGACATGAACATAGGCGGAATTTAGTAACATGACCATGGGCGGAATTAGCTAACATGACCATGGGCGAAATTTAGTTACGTGACCATGGGCGGAATTTAGAAACATGACCATAGGCAGAATTAGCCAACATGACCCTAGGCAGAAGTTACTGACATGACCATAGGTAGAAGTTGCTGACATGACCATAGGCGGAATTAACCGACATGACCATATTCAAAATTAGCCAACATGACCATAGGCAGAAGTTACAGAGATGAACATGGGAGGAATTAGCCATCATGACCATAGGCAGAAGTCACTGACATCACCATAGGCGGAATTAGCCAACATGACCATAGGCAGATGTTACTGACATGACCATGGGAGGAATTAGCCAACATGACCATAGGCAGAATTTAGTAACATGACCATAGGCAGAATTAGCCAACATTACCATAGGTGGAATTAGCCAAAATGACCATAGGAGGAATTAGCCAACATGACCATGGGCGGAACTTAGTTACATGACCATGGGCGGAATTTAGTAACATAACCATAGGCAGAAGTTACTGACATGACCGTGGGTGGAATTTGCCAACATGACCATGGGCAGAATTAGCCGACATGACCATAGGCGTAATTTAGTTACATGCCCATGGGCGGAATTTAGTAACATGACCATAGGCAGAATTAGCCAACATTACCATTGGCAGCATCTAGTAACATGATCAAAGGTAGAATTTAGTGACATGACCATAGGTAGAAGTTACTGACATGACCATGGGTTGGAATTAGCGAACATGACCATAGGCAGAAGTTACTGACATGACCATGGGAGGAATTAGCCAACATGGCCATGGGCTGAATTAGCCAACATGACCATAGGCGGAATTTAGAGACATGACCATGGGCGGATTTAGGAACATGTCCATAAGCAGAAGTTACTGACATGATCGTAGGCGGAATTTAGTAACATTATCATACGCGGAATTTAGTAACATAACCAAGGGAAAAAATTTAGTAGCATGACCATGGGCGGAATTTAGTAACATGAGCATGGGCAGAATTTAATGACATGACCATGGGCGGAATATAGTAACATGACCATAGGCAGAATTAGCCAACATGACCATAGGCAGAAGTTACTGACATGACCATAGGCAGAAGTTACTGACATGACCATAGGCGGAATTAACCGTCAAGACCATAGGCAAAATTAGCCAACATGACCATAGGCAGAAGTTACGGACATGACCATGGGCGGAATTAGCCAACATGACCATGGGCGGAACTTAGTGACATGACCCTAGGCAGAATTCAGTGACATGACCATGGGCGGATTTAGCCAACATGACCATAGACAGAATTTAGTAACATGACCAAGCGCGGAATTTAGTAAAATGACCTTAGGCGGAATTTAGTGACATGACCATAGGCGGAATTAGCCAACATGACCATGGGCGGAATTTAGTAACATGACCATAGGCAGAAGTTACTGACATGACCATGGGCGGAATTTAGTGACATGACCATGGGTGGAATTTAGTGACATGACCATAGGCAGAATTAGCCAACATGACCATAGGTAGAAGTTACGGATATTACCATGGGAGGAATTAGACAACATGACAATAGGCAGAAGTCACTGACATGACCATTGGCGGAATTAGCCGACATGACCATCGGTCGGAATTCAGTAACATGACCCTGGGCGGAATTAGCCAACATGACCATGGGCGGAATTTAGTAACATGACCATAGGCAGAATTATCCAACATGACCATAGGTGGAATTAGCCAAAATGACCAAAGGAGGAATTAGCCAACATGACCAAGCGCGGAATTTAGTAACATGACAATAGCCGTAATTTAGTAACATCAACAGGGGCGGAATTTAGTAACATGACCTTAGGCAGCATTTAGTAACATGACCATAGGCGGAATTAGCCAACATGACCATAGGCAGAAGTTACGGACATGACCATGAGAGAAATTAGCCAACATGACAATAGGCAGAATTAGCCGACATGACCATGGGCGGAATTTAGTAACATGACCATGGACGGAATTAGCCAACATGACCACAGGCGGAATTAGCCAACATGACCATAGGCGGAATTTAGTCACATGCCCAAGGGCGGAATTTAGTAACATGACCATAGGCAGAATTTAGTGACATGACCATAGGCTGAATTATCCAACATGACCATGGGCAGAATCTAGTAACATGATCAAAGGTTGAATTTAGTGACATTACCATAGGCAGAAGTTACTGATATGACCATAGGCGGAATTAGCCAACTTGACCATAGGCGGTATAAGCCAATATGACCAAAAGCAGAAGTTACTGACATGACAATAAGGGGAATTTAGTGACATGACCATGTTCGGAATTAGCCAACATGACCATGGGCAGAAGTTACAGACATGACCATTGGCAGAATTTAGTAACATGACCATAGGCAGAATTTCCCAAAATGACCATAGGTGGAATTTAGTGACATGAACATGGGTGGAATTAGCCAACATGACCATAGGCGGAATTTAGTAACATGACCATTTGTGGAATTTAGTAACATGACCTTAGGCGGAATTTAGTAACATGATCATTGGCAGAATAAGCCAACATGACCATGTGCGGAATTTAGTAACATGACCATAGGCGGAATCACCCGACAGGACCATAGGCGGAATTCAGTAACATGACCATGGGCGGATTTAGCCAATATGACCAAAGGTGGAATTAGCCAAAATGACCATAGGAGGAATTAGCCAACATGTCCATGGGCGGAATTTAGTAACATGACCATAGGCAGAAGTTACTGACATGACCATAGGCGGAATTCAGTGACATGACCATGGGCGGAATTAGCCAACATGACCATAGGCATAATTTAGTAACATGACCAAGCGCGGGATTTAGTAACATGACCTTAGGCGTAATTTAGTAACATCACCAGGGGCGGAATTTAGTAACATGGGCATAGTCGGAATTTAGTGACATGACCAGAGGCGGAATTAGCCAACATGACCATGGGCGGAATTTAGTAACATGATCAAAGGTAGAATTTAGTGACATGACCATAGGCGGTATTAGCCAATATGACCAAAAGCAGAAGTTACTGACATGACCATAGGCAGAATTTAGTAACATGACCATAGGCGGAATTTAGTAACATGACCAGGGGCGGAATTTAGTAATATGACCATAGGCGGAATTTAGTGACATGACCATAGGCTGAATTAGACAACATGACCATTGGCAGAATTTAGTAACATGACCATAGGCAGAAGTTACTGACATGACCATCGGCGGAATTTAGTGACATGACCATGGGCGGAATTTAGTGACATGACCATGGGCGGAATTTAGTAACATGACCATAGGCAGAATTAGCTAACATGACCATAGGCAGAAGTTACTGACATGACCATGGGCGGAATTAGCGAACATGACCATAGGCAGAAGTTGCTGACATGACCATGGGCGGAATTAGCCAACATGACCATAGGCGGAATTTAGAGACATGACCATGGGCGGAATTAGCCAACATGACCATGGGCAGAATTTAGTGGCATGACCATAGGCGGAATTTAGGAACATGTCCATAAGCAGAAGTTACTGACATGACCGTAGGCGGAATTTAGTAACATGACCATAGGCGGAATTTAGTAACATGACCATGGGCGATATTTAGTAACATGACTATAGGCAGAAGTTACTGACATGACCATAGGCGGAATTAACCGACATGACCATAGGCAAAATTAGCGAACATGACCATAGGCAGAAGTTACGGACATGACCAATGGAGGAATTAGCCAACATGACCATAGGCAGAGTTAGCTAACATGACCATGGGCGAAATTCAGTAACATGACCATAGGCAGCATTTCGTAACATGACCATAGGCGGAAGTTAGTAACATGACCATAGGCGGAATTAGCCAACATGACCATAGGCGGAATTCAGTAACATGACCATAGCCAGAATAAGCTAACATGACCATGGGCGGAATTTAGTAACATGACCATGGGCGGAATTTAGTGACATGACCATAGCCAGAATTAGCTAACATGACCATTGGTGGAATTTAGTAACATGGCCATAGGCGGAATTTAGTGACATGACCATAGGCTGAATTATCCAACATGACCATTGGCAGAATCTAGTAACATGATCAAATGTAGAATTTAGTGACATGACCATAGGCAGAAGTTACTGACATGACCATGGGCGGAATTAGCGAACATGACCATAGGCAGAAGTTACTGACATGACCATAGGCAGAAGTTACTGACATGACCATGGGCGGAATTAGCCAACATGACCATGGGCGGAATTTAGTGGCATGACCATAGGCGGAATTTAGGAACATGTCCATGAGCAGAAGTTACTGACATGACCGTAGGCGGAATTTAGTAACATAACCATAGGCGGAATTTAGTAACATGACCATGGGCGAAATTTAGTAACATGACCATAGGCAGAAGTTACTGACATGACCATAGGCGGAATTTAGTAACATGACCATGGGCGGAATTAGCCAACATGACCATGGGCGGAATTTAGTAACATGACCATAGGCAGACGTTACTGACATGAACATAGACGGAATTTGGTAACATGACCATAGGTGGAATTTAGTAACATGGCCATAGGCGGAATTTAGTGACATGACCATAGGCTGAATTATCCAACATGACCATTGGCAGAATCTAGTAACATGATCAAAGGTAGAATTTAGTGACATGACCATAGGCAGAAGTTACTGACATGACCATGGGCGGAATTAGCGAACATGACCATAGGCAGAAGTTACTGACATGACCATAGGCAGAAGTTACTGACATGACCATGGGCGGAATTAGCCAACATGAGCATAGGCGGAATTTAGAGACATGACCATGGGCGGAATTAGCCAACATGACCATGGGCTTAATTTAGTGGCATGACCATAGGCGGAATTTAGTAACATAACCTTAGGCGGAATTTAGTAACATGACCATGGGCGAAATTTAGTAACATGACCATAGGCAGAAGTTACTTACATGACCATAGGCGGAATTTAGTAACATGACCATGGGCGGAATTAGCCAACATGACCATGGGCGGAATTTAGTAACATGACCATAGGCAGACGTTACTGACATGAACATAGACGGAATTAGCCAACATGACCATGGGCGGAATTTAGTAACATGATCAAAGGTAGAATTTAGTGACATGACCATAGGCGGTATTAGCCAATATGACCAAAAGCAGAAGTTACTGACATGACCATAGGCGGAATTCAGTGACATGACCATAGGCGGAATTAGCCAACATTACCATAGGCAGAATTTAGTAACATGACCATAGGCGGAATTTAGTAACATGACCAGGGGCGGAATTTAGTAATATGACCATAGGCGGAATTTAGTGACATGACCATAGGCTGAATTAGCCAACATGACCATTGGCGGAATTTAGTAACATGACCATAGGCAGAAGTTACTGACATGACCATGGGCGGAATTTAGTGACATGACCATGGGCGGAATTTAGTGACATGACCATGGGCGGAATTTAGTAACATGACCATAGGCAGAAGTTACGGACATGACCAATGGAGGAATTAGCCAACATGACCATAGGCAGAGTTAGCTAACATGACCATGGGCGAAATTCAGTAACATGACCATAGGCAGCATTTCGTAACATGACCATAGGCGGAAGTTAGTAACATGACCATAGGCGGAATTAGCCAACATGACCATAGGCGGAATTCAGTAACATGACCATAGCCAGAATAAGCTAACATGACCATGGGCGGAATTTAGTAACATGACCATGGGCGGAATTTAGTGACATGACCATAGCCAGAATTAGCTAACATGACCATTGGTGGAATTTAGTAACATGGCCATAGGCGGAATTTAGTGACATGACCATAGGCTGAATTATCCAACATGACCATTGGCAGAATCTAGTAACATGATCAAATGTAGAATTTAGTGACATGACCATAGGCAGAAGTTACTGACATGACCATGGGCGGAATTAGCGAACATGACCATAGGCAGAAGTTACTGACATGACCATAGGCAGAAGTTACTGACATGACCATGGGCGGAATTAGCCAACATGACCATGGGCGGAATTTAGTGGCATGACCATAGGCGGAATTTAGGAACATGTCCATGAGCAGAAGTTACTGACATGACCGTAGGCGGAATTTAGTAACATAACCATAGGCGGAATTTAGTAACATGACCATGGGCGAAATTTAGTAACATGACCATAGGCAGAAGTTACTGACATGACCATAGGCGGAATTTAGTAACATGACCATGGGCGGAATTAGCCAACATGACCATGGGCGGAATTTAGTAACATGACCATAGGCAGACGTTACTGACATGAACATAGACGGAATTTGGTAACATGACCATAGGTGGAATTTAGTAACATGGCCATAGGCGGAATTTAGTGACATGACCATAGGCTGAATTATCCAACATGACCATTGGCAGAATCTAGTAACATGATCAAAGGTAGAATTTAGTGACATGACCATAGGCAGAAGTTACTGACATGACCATGGGCGGAATTAGCGAACATGACCATAGGCAGAAGTTACTGACATGACCATAGGCAGAAGTTACTGACATGACCATGGGCGGAATTAGCCAACATGAGCATAGGCGGAATTTAGAGACATGACCATGGGCGGAATTAGCCAACATGACCATGGGCTTAATTTAGTGGCATGACCATAGGCGGAATTTAGGAACATGTCCATAAGCAGAAGTTACTGACATGACCGTAGGCGGAATTTAGTAACATAACCTTAGGCGGAATTTAGTAACATGACCATGGGCGAAATTTAGTAACATGACCATAGGCAGAAGTTACTTACATGACCATAGGCGGAATTTAGTAACATGACCATGGGCGGAATTAGCCAACATGACCATGGGCGGAATTTAGTAACATGACCATAGGCAGACGTTACTGACATGAACATAGACGGAATTAGCCAACATGACCATGGGCGGAATTTAGTAACATGATCAAAGGTAGAATTTAGTGACATGACCATAGGCGGTATTAGCCAATATGACCAAAAGCAGAAGTTACTGACATGACCATAGGCGGAATTCAGTGACATGACCATAGGCGGAATTAGCCAACATTACCATAGGCAGAATTTAGTAACATGACCATAGGCGGAATTTAGTAACATGACCAGGGGCGGAATTTAGTAATATGACCATAGGCGGAATTTAGTGACATGACCATAGGCTGAATTAGCCAACATGACCATTGGCGGAATTTAGTAACATGACCATAGGCAGAAGTTACTGACATGACCATGGGCGGAATTTAGTGACATGACCATGGGCGGAATTTAGTGACATGACCATGGGCGGAATTTAGTAACATGACCATAGGCAGAATTAGCCAACATGACCATAGGCAGAAGTTACTGACATGACCATGGGCGGAATTAGCGAACATGACCATAGGCAGAAGTTACTGACATGACCATAGGCAGAAGTTGCTGACATGACCATGGGCGGAATTAGCCAACATGACCATAGGCGGAATTTAGAGACATGACCATGGGCGGAATTAGCCAACATGACCATGGGCAGAATTTAGTGGCATGACCATAGGCGGAATTTAGGAACATGTCCATAAGCAGAAGTTACTGACATGACCGTAGGCGGAATTTAGTAACATGACCATAGGCGTAATTTAGTAACATGACCATGGGCGATATTTAGTAACATGACCATAGGCAGAAGTTACTGACATGACCATAGGCGGAATTAACCGACATAACCATAGGCAAAATTAGCCAACATGACCATAGGCAGAAGTTACGGACATGACCATGGGAGGAATTAGCCAACATGACCATAGGCAGAGTTAGCTAACATGACCATGGGCGAAATTCAGTAACATGACCATAGGCAGCATTTCGTAACATGACCATAGGCGGAAGTTAGTAACATGATGTGACAGTCTGGCTCGCAGTGGTGTGGTGGATGACGTCACGGACCAGGAAGTAACTGACTCCAAAACAGTGGATGGGCGGGTGAAACCGAGTGCAAAAGCACTCGGCGTATTTAATAATAAACAAACAACAGATTTAAACAAAATACAAACAAAAGGGCACGAGGGCCAAACGAATAAATAAACAAACAAGTAAGTGCCGTGCTGGATTATCCAGCACGTATTAGCAATTGTTTTTTAAATATTATCCTTCTCTCCGCTCCCCGTACTCTCTACTCCAACACCCCAACATCAAGTGCAGAGAGCTGCAGGTTTATATACTCTGGCCGAGGGATTAACTAGTTGGTAATTATCTTATTATCCCCCGGCCAGAGTCTGCACGCGTTTGGTAAGGATGCATGACTGTCAGCTAGTTAAATAATCAGTAGCTGATCAGCCATGCATCCTCACGGGGTTTTTAAATATAATAACAAAAGACGCGGCGCTTTTACCCGCGCCGCAAACAAAAATACAAATAATAATAAATAGGGGCGGGACACTCCGCCACACATGCCCCCCCTTGTGCGCAGCACACATGGCCTTTTCGGCCACCTCCCCCCTTAGTCCCCAAAGTCCCGGTCAGCAGTCCCGGCGCAGGAACAGGGGCAGCAACGGGCCAAAGGTGGCGGCCACGGTGGGATGTCCTCCTCCCACCCAAACAGCCGTAGTGTTCCAATGGCCCGCGCACCGGCCAGCTCCTCTGGCCAAAAAATTTTTGGGGGTGGTCTCCAGACCTGCCCCCCCTTCTTCATGGCCGACAGCTCCCCTCCGTGGGGCTCTGGCCACCCTTTCTCCTGCAGCGAAATTGCTGCGGGGGAAGCTGGTCTCCTGACCTCCCCCCCCTTCTTCATGGCTGACAGCTGCCCTTCACGGGGCTCCAGCCACAGTATTTCCTGCCGCGAAAGTGCGGCTGGGGGAGCTGGTCTCCTGACCTCCCCCCCCTTTTCCATGGCTGGCAGCTCCCCTTCGTGGGGCTCTGACCACATGATCTCCGGCCGCGAAAGTGCGGCTGGGGAAGCTGGTCTCCTGACCTCCCCCCCTTTCTTCATGGCCGGCAGCTCCCCTCCGTGGGGCTCCGACCACAGTGTAGTGACCCCAGGCGAAGCAGGATCCCTGGCGACCCCAGGCAAAGCAGGATCCCTGGCGACCCCAGGCGAAGCAGGATCCCTGGCGACCCCAGGCGAAGCAGGATCCCTGGCGACCCCAGGCGATGTGGAACAGGCAGCCCCAGGCGATGCGAGGCAGGCATCCCTGGGTGGTGCGAGGCAGGGCAGGAGCAGTCCTTCCCATGACGGTGGATGTGGAACCAGCAGGTATTCACCCTCTGCTGGTGGAGGTGGGAGGGGAAAGCAGTCCTCCCACAGCGGCTGAGACGGAACCAGCAGGTATTCACCCTCTGCTGGTGGAGCTGGGAGTGGCAAGCAGTCCTCCCACGGCGGCTGAGGCGGAACCAGCAGGTATTCATCCTCTGCTGGTGGAGGTGGGAGGGGCAAGCAGTCCTCCCACGACGGTTGAGGCAGAACCAGCAGGCATTCATCCTCTGCTGGTGGAGGTGGGAGGGGCAAGCAGTCCTCCCACGACGGTGGAGGCGGAACCAGCAGGCATTCACCCTCTGCTGGTGGAGGTGGGAGGGGCAAGCAGTCCTCCCACGACGGTGGATGTGGAACCAGCAGGCATTCACCCTCTGCTGGTGGAGGTGGCGGAGGCAGAGGCAGCTCTTGCTGCTCTGCTCCTGGTGATGGTGGAGACAGAAGCAGCTCCTGCTGCCCTGCTCCTGGTGGTGGTGGAGACAGAGGCAGCTCCTGCTGCTCTGCTCCTGGTGGTGGTGGAGGCAGAGGCGATGGGGCGGATGCTGGCCACTCAGAGGGAGGCTGTGGCGGTTCTGGCTCCCTCTGCTGTGGCGGCTGGGCTGGTGTGTGCCGTGCTCCCTTCAGCAGCATAAATAGAGGCTGCTGGGGAACATCAGCATCCTGCCCTTCTCCCCCCCAGAAAAATTCAGGGGGTTGAGCCTGTAACTCCTCCCCTTCTGGCTCTTGGGACTGCAGCTTGGGTCCTAAGGCTGTGGAAGCGCAGACTTCCACCTCTTGGGCTATGGACGCACCGACTCCCCCCTCTTTGGGCTGTGGACGCACCGACTCCTCCCTCTTGGGCTGTGGACGCACCGACTCCTCCCTCTTGGGCTGTGGACGCACCGACTCCCCCCTCTTGGGCGTAGGACGTTCGGGCTCCTCCCACTCGGGCGTAGGACGTTCGGGCTCCTCCCACTCGGGCGTAGGACGTTCGGGCTCCTCCCACTCGGGCGTAGGACGTTCGGGCTCCTCCCACTCGGGCGTAGGACGTTCGGGCTCCTCCCCAGGCTGTGGAGGCGAAACCAGCAGGCATTCTCCCTCTGCTGGTGGAGACGGTAGCGATGGCTCCTCTCCCTCTGATGCTGGAGACGGTAGCGATGGCTCCTCTCCCTCTGATGCTGGAGATGGCAGCGATGGCTCCTCTCCCTCTGATGCTGGAGACGGTAGCGATGGCTCCTCTCCCTCTGATGCTGGAGACGGTAGCGATGGCTCCTCTCCCTCTGATGCTGGAGACGGCAGCGATGGCTCCTCTCCCTCTGGCGCTGGAGACGGCAGCGATGGCTCCTCTCCCTCTGGCGCTGGAGACGGCAGCGATGGCTCCTCTCCCTCTGGCGCTGGAGACGGCAGCGATGGCTCCTCTCCCTCTGGCGCTGGAGACGGCAGCGATGGCTCCTCTCCCTCTGGCGCTGGAGACGGCAGCGATGGCTCCTCTCCCTCTGGCGCTGGAGACGGCAGCGATGGCTCCTCTCCCTCTGGCGCTGGAGACGGCAGCGATGGCTCCTCTCCCTCTGGCGCTGGAGACGGCAGCGATGGCTCCTCTCCCTCTTGTGCTGGAGATGGCAGCAGCAGGGTCTCTCCCATATCCGCAGCCAGGTAGTTGAACACCATGGCTGCGATGTCTGGGAGGGAAGCTGGGTGGTGTTGCTGTTCCCAGGCCTCCCAGCGCTCCCCATCTCTTGCCCACAGGAGGTTGATCACTGCAGGGAGGGCTTCCTCATAATCCCTCCCCGGCTCCACCAGCCAGTCCCAGACTCCCTCAGAAGAGAGTGCATTCGTCCTCTTTGGAGGATGCAGGTCCTCCCTCACTGGACGCTCTGGCTCCTCTTTCTCCTGCCATGGAGGGGGTTGGTCTGGTGCCACGTGCCCAACCTCACCAACCGCGAAGCACCACTCCTCACCCTTCAGGCAGGTGAGGCAGATATCCAGTGTGGCAAGGTAAGGCTGATGTTGCTGCGCCTCCTGCTGCTGTTGTTGCTGCTGCTGCTGCTTTCTCCTCCGGCTACTTTTCCCCATTTTTAATTTGAAAAAAAAACGAACAAACAAAAAAAAAACGCACTTTTCAATCCTGGTCCGGCTGTTGGAGGCGTTGTTTGTCCCACGCAGGACACCATATGTGACAGTCTGGCTCGCAGTGGTGTGGTGGATGACGTCACGGACCAGGAAGTAACTGACTCCAAAACAGTGGATGGGCGGGTGAAACCGAGTGCAAAAGCACTCGGCGTATTTAATAATAAACAAACAACAGATTTAAACAAAATACAAACAAAAGGGCACGAGGGCCAAACGAATAAATAAACAAACAAGTAAGTGCCGTGCTGGATTATCCAGCACGTATTAGCAATTGTTTTTTAAATATTATCCTTCTCTCCGCTCCCCGTACTCTCTACTCCAACACCCCAACATCAAGTGCAGAGAGCTGCAGGTTTATATACTCTGGCCGAGGGATTAACTAGTTGGTAATTATCTTATTATCCCCCGGCCAGAGTCTGCACGCGTTTGGTAAGGATGCATGACTGTCAGCTAGTTAAATAATCAGTAGCTGATCAGCCATGCATCCTCACGGGGTTTTTAAATATAATAACAAAAGACGCGGCGCTTTTACCCGCGCCGCAAACAAAAATACAAATAATAATAAATAGGGGCGGGACACTCCGCCACACATGACCATAGGCGGAATTAGCCAACATGACCATAGGCGGAATTCAGTAACATGACCATAGCCAGAATAAGCTAACATGACCATGGGCGGAATTTAGTAACATGACCATGGGCGGAATTTAGTGACATGACCATGGGCGGAATTTAGTAACATGACCATAGGCAGAAGTTACTGACATGATGTCACAAAGACGGCCGGAGTGGGTGGTGTCAGACCAGAGACAGGAAATAAACAGACAGAGATTCTGTGTTTTGGTGAGGCTGAGCGCGTGATCGCGCTCAGTATTTAATAAACAGAACAGAAAATAAAAGGTTTGAACATAAAAACACATGACACGGCACTATACGCCACAATAAAGAGACAAACAAAACAGACTAAACAGTGAACAGACAAACGGACAAACACGGTGAGTGAAAACACTAATTACTTTACTTTACTTCACTTCACTTTGCTTTGCTTTGCTTTCTTTCTCCTCCTCTCTCCCGTTCTCCACTCACCAAACACCAACCCCCAGTGAGTGAAAACATGCAGCTTTTATGCAGTTGTACCGAGATTCGATTGCTAGTCAATCATTCAATTGGAATCTCGGTACAACTGCACGTGAATTAATTAAAGTGCAATTCCCCGTGCTCACATATTACTTTTTACTTGCACGTGATGTGATGTGCCATCCCCATGCCTAAATACAAATATACACTTTACACACACGTGAAACACAGACCCGCTTATATCCCGTGTACCAATGCTTATACACCAACATTTACACACAACACGTAACATATAACATACACAGGGGGGACACTTTGCCACATATACCCCCCCTTGTGCAACGCACACATGGCCTCAATGGCCACCTCCCCCCTCAGTCCCAAAGTCCCGGAAGAGAGGGAAGCAAGTTGTTTCTGGGGGTGGCCATGGTGGAATGTCTGGCACCCCCCAATTCTTCGTGGCTGGCAGCTCCCTCTTCCGGGGCTTCAGCCACACTATCTCCTGCCGCGAAAGAGCAGCTGGGGAAGCGGGTCTCCTGACCTCCCCCCCCTTCTTCATGGCCGGCAGTTCCCCTCCGTGGGGCTCCGGCCACCCAATTTCCAGCAGCGAAACTGCTGCGGGGGGAGCTGGTCTCCTGACCTCCCCCCCTTCTTTATGGCTGCCAGCTCCCCTCCGTGGGGCTCCGGCCACCGTGTTTCCTGCCACGGAAATGCAGCTGGGGAAGCTGGTCTCCTGACCTCCCCCCCTTTCTTTATGGCCGGCAGCTCCCCTTCATGGAGCTCCGGCCACAGTGTAGCGACCCGAGGCAAAGCAGAGGCCCCGGCGACCCCAGGCGACGCAGGACCCTCGACGACACCAGGCGAAGCAGGATCCCTGGTGACCCCAGGCGACGGCAGCGGCCCCTCGGGAGGGGACGGCAGCAGCAGCGGCCCCTCGGGAGGCGACGGCAGCAGCAGCGGACCCTCGGGAGGCGACGGCAGCAGCAGCGGACCCTCGGGAGGCGACGGCAGCAGCAGCGGACCCTCGGGAGGCGACGGCAGCAGCAGCGGACCCTCGGGAGGCGACGGCAGCGGATCCTCGGGAGGCGACGGCAGCAGCAGCGGACCCTCGGGAGGCGAACTTGGGAGGGGAGCCCCTGGCCATAGAGGCGGCAGCGGGAGCTCCACTTCTCCCTCGCACCCTGCACCCTGTGTGGAGCAAAAGGCAGCCCCAGGCAATGCGGAACAGGCAGCCCCAGGCGATGCGGAGCGGCTGGCAACCCCAGGCGATGCGGAGCGGCTGGCAACCCCAGGCGATGCGGAGCGGCTGGCAACCCCAGGCGATGCGGAGCGGCTGGCAACCCCAGGCGATGCCAGACAGACATCCTTGGGCGAAGCGAGGCGGGCATCCTTGGGCGAAGCGAGGCGGGCATCCTTGGGCGAAGCGAGGCGGGCATCCTTGGGCGAAGCGAGGCGGGCATCCTTGGGCGAAGCGAGGCGGGCATCCTTGGGCGAAGCGAGGCAGGGAGTCAGGACAGGCTGGGGTGCGGGTGTCGGCCCTCTTCTTGTCCTCTGCGGCCGGGCGGTTCTTCCCCATGCTTCCCTCAGCAGCCTATGCAAGGGCTGCTGAGGACCGCCAGCATCTAGTCCTGGTTTTTCTCGTGAAGGGAGAGGTAGCTCCTGCTCCTCTCCTCGTGACGGTGGGGGAAGTGATACCTGCAGGCATTCATCCTCTGCTGGTTGGGGAAGTGTTACCAGCAGGCATTCCTCCTCTGCTGGTGGGGTTGGCGGAGGCGTGTAGTCTCCTGCCGGTGAAGGTGGCGGAGGCAGAGGCAGCTCCTGCTGCTCTGCTCCTGCCAGTGGAGGTGGGAGCGGCGTGTAGTCTCCTGGCGGCGGAGGTGGGAGCGGCGTGTAGTCTACCCTTGTTTCAGGGGACTGGTGCGGCCCTCCCTCTCTTGCAGGGGACTGGTGCGGCTCTGCCTCGGAAGGGGAGACCAGCAGGCATTCACCCTCTGCTGGTGGACAGGGACCCAGCAGGCATTCACCCTCTGCTGGTGGACAGGGACCCAGCAGGCATTCACCCTCTGCTGGTGGACATGGCGGAGGTAGAGGCAGCTCCTGCTGCTCTGCAGGTGGAGGTGGCGGAGGCAGAGGCAGCTCCTGCTGCTCTGCTCCTGCCGGTGAAGGTGGCGGAGGTAGAGGCAGCTCCTGCTGCTCTGCTCCTAGCGGTGGTGGAGGCAGAGGCAGCTCCTGCTGCTCTGCTCCTAGTGGAGGAAGCGGTGGAGGTGGCGGAGGCAGAGGCAGCTCCTGCTGCTCTGCTCCGTCCGGTGGAGGTGGCGGAGGCAGAGGCAGCTCCTGCTGCTCTGTTCCCGCCGGTGGAGGTGGCGGAGGCAGAGGCAGCTCCTGCTGCTCTGTTCCTGCCGGTGGAGGTGGCGGAGGCAGAGGCAGCTCCGGTTGCTCTGCTCCTGCTGGTGAAGGTGGGAGCAGCATGTAGTCTCCTGCCGATGGAGGTGGGAGCAGCGTGTAGTCTCCCCCTTTTAGTAACATGAAAAGGGGCGGAATTTAGTAACATGACCATAGGCGGAATTTAGTGACATGACCATAGGTGGAATTAGCCAACATGACCATGGGCGGAATTTAGTAACATGACCATAGGCAGAAGTTACTAACATGAACATGGGCGGAATTTAGTGACATGACCATGGGCGGAATTTAGTGACATGACCATGGTCGGAATTTAGTAACATGACCTTAGGCAGAATTAGCCAACATGAACATAGGCAGAAATTACGGACATGACAATGGGAGGATTTAGCCAACATGACCATAGGCAGAATTAGCCAACATGACCATAGGCGGAATTTAGTTACATGCCCATGGGCGGAATTTAGTAACATGACCATAGGCGGAATTAGCGAACATGACCATAGGAAGTTACGGACATGACAATAGGCGGAATTTAGTAACATGACCATGGGCGGAATTTAGTAACATGAGCATGGGCGGAATTTAGTGACATGACCATGGGCGGAATATAGTAACATGACCATAGGCAGAATTGGCCAAAATGACCATAGGCAGAAGTTACTGACATGACCATAGGCAGAAGTTACTGACATGACCATAGGCGGAATTACCCAACATGACCAAAAGCAAAATTAGCCAACATGACCATAGGCAGAAGTTACGGACATGACCATGGGGGGAATTAGCCAGCATGACCATAGGCAGAAGTCACTGACATGACCATAGGCGGAATTTAGTGACATGATCATGGGCAGAAATAGCCACCATGACCATAGGCAGAATTTAGTAACATGACCATGGGCTGAATTTAGTAACATGACCTTAGGCGCAATTTAGTAACATGACCATAGGCAGAATTAGCCAACATTAACATAGGCGGAATTTAGTGACATGACCATGGGCGGAATTTAGTGACATGACCATAGGCAGAAGTTACTGACATGAGCATAGGCAGAAGTTACTGACATGACCATAGGCGGAATTAGCCGACATGACCATAGGCAGAATTCAGTAACATGACCCTGGGCGGAATTAGCCAACATGACCATGGGAGGAATTTACTAACATGACCATAGGCGGAATTTAGTGACATGACCATAGGCTGAATTATCCAACATGACCATGGGCAGAATCTAGTAACATGATCAAAGGTAGAATTTAGTGACATGACCATAGGCAGAAGTTACTGATATGACCATAGGCGGAATTAGCCAACATGACCATAGGCGGTATTAGCCAATATGACCAAAAGCAGAAGTTACTGACATGACAATAAGGGGAATTTAGTGACATGACCATGTTCGGAATTAGCCAACATGACCATGGGCAGAAGTTACTGACATGACCATTGGCGGAATTTAGTAACATGACCATTGGCGGAATTTGCCAAAATGACCATAGGTGGAATTTAGTGACATGAACATGGGTGGAATTAGCCAACATGACCATAGGCGGAATTTAGTAACATGACCATGGGTGGAATTTAGTAACATGACCTTAGGTGGAATTTAGTAACATGATGTGACACGGTGAATGGTGTGGTGCAGTAGAAAGTGAATGTCCAGACTGAATTCTCCCAAAAACAAAAAGGTTTTAATAATTAACAAACAAAAAGATCATAAAATAAATCCACTTGGAAAAATAAGTAATAATAATAATAATAATAATAATAATAATAATAATAATAATAATAATAATAATAATAAATAATAAGCCCCAGTACCAGCGATGGTAATGGGGCAAAACTCAGCAGCATCCAGCTGAAACAAAAGCAACAAAAACACACTCCAATAACCACAGTCCTCCGTGCACGAAAATGTGCTCTTCTTTTCCAGGGTTTGTGGTGCGTGCGCTGTGCTGTGAAGTGCTGTGCGATGAGGGGCGTGCTCTGGGGTAAGTGCTGGCTCGCTGGCTACAGCCTCCCATCCTCCTGCTCCTCTGTTGACACACAAACACAAAACACGTAATCACACAAAAGCAAACATCAGCGCAAGGGGAGGTTTTGATGTAGCTGCTTCCCCTTTGTACCCAGCAAACTCCTCCCTGCAGTCAACGCGTCGCCTGGTTTCTCCAATAGAGGGCTGCCCCGCAGCTGACTGCACTGGAATCATCCGGAGTACTTGCAGCTACGCGCCCCTACTAATATGGTCACCTTACGGTTTCCACCTACCACCGAGGTGGTAGATCTAGGAGGCAGTGTACCTTCCCCCTTAAACAGCGCCCTTTCTAATTGGGAGGGAGATTTACAGCATCGATCCTTTCTCTCTCTATCACACATGACCATAGGCAGAATTAGCCAACATGACAATGTGCGGAATTTAGTAACATGACCATAGGCGGAATTAGCCGACATGACCATAGGTGGAATTAGCCAAAATGACCATAGGAGGAATTAGCCAACATGACCAAGGGCGGAATTTAGTAACATGACCATAGGCAGAATTAGCCAACATGACCATAGGTGGAAATAGCCAAAATGACCATAGGAGGAATTAGCCAACATGACCATGGGCGGAACTTAGTGACATGACTATAGGCGGAATTTAGGAACATGACCATAGGCAGAAGTTACTGACATGACCATAGGCGGAATTAACCAACATGACCATAGGCAAAATTAGCCAACATGACCATAGGCAGAAGTTACGGACATGACCATGGGAGGAATTAGCCAACATGACCATAGGCAGAGTTAGCTAACATGACCATGGGCGAAATTCAGTAACATGACCATAGGCAGCATTTCGTAACATGACCATAGGCGGAAGTTAGTAACATGACCATAGGCGGAATTAGCCAACATGACCATAGGCGGAATTCAGTAACATGACCATAGCCAGAATAAGCTAACATGACCATGGGCGGAATTTAGTAACATGACCATGGGCGGAATTTAGTGACATGACCATAGCCAGAATTAGCTAACATGACCATTGGTGGAATTTAGTAACATGGCCATAGGCGGAATTTAGTGACAGGACCATAGGCTGAATTATCCAACATGACCATTGGCAGAATCTAGTAACATGATCAAAGGTAGAATTTAGTGACCTGACCATAGGCAGAAGTTACTGACATGACCATGGGCGGAATTAGCGAACATGACCATAGGCAGAAGTTACTGACATGACCATAGGCAGAAGTTACTGACATGACCATGGGCGGAATTAGCCAACATGACCATAGGTGGAATTTAGTGGCATGACCATAGGCGGAATTTAGGAACATGTCCATAAGCAGAAGTTACTGACATGACCGTAGGCGGAATTTAGTAACATAACCATAGGCGGAATTTAGTAACATGACCATGGGCGAAATTTAGT
Organism: Acipenser ruthenus; assembly: GCF_902713425.1. Classification (NCBI taxonomy): domain Eukaryota; kingdom Metazoa; phylum Chordata; class Actinopteri; order Acipenseriformes; family Acipenseridae; genus Acipenser; species Acipenser ruthenus. Next base: position 11,173,110 of record NC_081211.1, read on the forward strand.
AACATGACCATAGGCAGAAGTTACTGACATGACCATAGGCGGAATTTAGTAACATGACCATGGGCGGAATTAGCCAACATGACCATGGGCGGAATTTAGTAACATGACCATAGGCAGACGTTACTGACATGAACATAGACGGAATTTAGTAACATGACCATGGGCGGAATTTAGTGACATGACCATGGGCTGAATTTAGTAACATGACCATAGGCTGAATTAGCCGACATGACCATAAGCGGAATTCAGTAACATGACCATGGGCGGAATTAGCCAACATGACCATGGGCGGAAATTAGTAACATGACCATATTCAGAATTAGCCAACATGACCATAGGTGCAATTAGCCAAAATGACCATAGGAGGAATTAGCCAACATTACCATGGGCGGAATTAAGTGACATGACCATAGGCAGAATTTATTAACATAACCATGGGCGGAATTTAGTAACATGACCATAGGCAGAAGTTACTGAGAAGACCATGGGCGGAATTTAGTGACATGCCCATGGGTGGAATTTAGTGACATGACCATAGGCGGAATTTAGTGACATGACCATAGGCGGAATTAGCCAACATGACCATGGGTGGAATTTAGTAACATGACCATAGGCAGAAGTTACTGACATGACCATGGGTGGAATTTAGTGACATGACCATGGGCGGAATTTAGTGACATGACCATGGGCAGTATTTAGTAACATGACCATAGGCAGAATTAGCCAACATGACCATAGGCAGAACTTACGGACATGACAATGGGAGGACTTAGCCAACATGACCATATTCAGAATTAGCCGACATGACCATGTGTGGAATTTAGTCACATGACCATGGACGGAATTAGCCAACATGACCATATGTGGAATTTAGTTACATGCCCATGGGCGGAATTTAGTAACATGACCATAGGCGGAATTTAGTGACATGACCATAGGCTGAATTATCCAACATGACCATTGGCAGAATCCAGTAACATGATCAAAGGTAGAATTTAGTGACATGACCATAGGCAGAAGTTACTGACATGACCATGGGCGGAATTAGCCAACATGACCATAGGCGGAATTTAGAGACATGGCCATGGGCGGAATTAGCCAACATGACCATGGGCGGAATTTAGGAACATGTGCATAAGCAGAAGTTACTGACATGACCGTAGGCGGAATTTAGTAACATAACCATAGGCGGAATTTAGTAACATGACCATGGGAGAAAATTAGTAACATGACCATAGGCAGAAGTTACTGACATGACCATAGGCGGAATTTAGTAACATGACCATGGGCGGAATTAGCCAACATGACCATGGGCAGAATTAGCCAACATGACCATGGGCGGAATTTAGTAACATGACCATTGGCAGAAGTTACTGACATGAACATAGACGGAATTTAGTAACATGACCATGGGCGGAATTTAGTGACATGACCATGGGCGGAATTTAGTAACATGACCATAGGCAGAATTAGCCACATGACCATAGGCAGAAGTTACGGACATGACCATAGGCCGAATTTAGTTACATGCCCAAGGGCGGAATTTAGTAACATGACCATAGGCGGAATTTAGTGACATGACCATAGGCTGAATTATCCAACATGACCATGGGCAGAATCTAGTAACATGATCAAAGGTTGATTTTAGTGACATGACCATAGGCAGAAGTTACTGAAATGACCATAGGCGGAATTAGCCAACATGACCATAGGCGGTATGAGCCAATATGACCAAAAGCAGAAGTTACTGACATGACAATAAGGGGAATTTAGTGACATGACCATGTTCGGAATTAGCCAACATGACCATGGGCAGAAGTTACTGACATGACCATTGGCGGAATTTAGTAACATGACCATAGGCGGAATTTGCCAAAATGACCAAAGGTGGAATTTAGTGACATGAACATGGGTGGAATTAGCCAACATGACCATAGGCGGAATTTAGTAACATGACCATTTGTGGAATTTAGTAACATGACCTTAGGCGGAATTTAGTAACATGATCATAGGCAGAATTAGCCAACATGACCATGTGCGGAATTTAGTAACATGACCATAGGCGGAATTAGCCAACATGACCATAGGCGGAATTCAGTAACATGACCATGGGCGGAATTAGCCAACATGACCATAGGTGGAATTAGCCAAAATGACCAAAGGAGGAATTAGCCAACATGACCATGGGCGGAACTTAGTGACATGACCATAGGCAGAATTTAGTAACATGACCATTGGCGGAATTTAGTAACATGACCATAGGCATAAGTTACTGACATGACCATAGGCGGAATTCAGTGACATGACCATGGGCGGAATTAGCCAACATGACCATAGGCATAATTTAGTAACATGACCAAGCGCGGAATTTAGTAACATGACCTTAGGCGTAATTTAGTTACATCACCAGGGGCGGAATTTAGTAACATGAGCATAGTCGGAATTTAGGGACATGACCATAGGCGGAATTAGCCAACAAGACCATGGGCGGAATTTAGTAACATGACCATAGGCAGAAGATACTGACATGACCATGGGTGGAATTTAGTGACATGACCATGGGTGGAATTTAGTGACATGACCATAGGCGGAAGTTACTGATATGACCATTGGCAGAATTAGCCAACATGACCATAAGCGGTATTAGCCAATAAGACCAAAAGCAGAAGTTACTGACATGACCATAGGCGAAATTCAGTGACATGACCATGGGCGGAATTAGCCAACATTACGATATGCAGAATTTACTTACATGACCATAGGTGGAATTTAGTAACATGAAAAGGGGCGGAATTTAGTAACATGACCATAGGCGGAATTTAGTGATATGACCATAGGCGGAATTAGCCAACATGACCATAGGAAGAAGTTACGGACATAACCATAGGCGGAATTTAGTAACATGACCATGAGAGAAAATTAGTAACATGACCATAGGCAGAAGTTACTGACATGACCATAGGCGGAATTTAGTAACATGACCATGGGCGGAATTAGCCAACATGACCATGGGCAGAATTAGCCAACATGACCATGGGCGGAATTTAGTAACATGACCATTGGCAGAAGTTACTGACATGAACATAGACGGAATTTAGTAACATGACCATGGGCGGAATTTAGTGACATGACCATGGGCGGAATTTAGTAACATGACCATAGGCAGAATTAGCCACATGACCATAGGCAGAAGTTACGGACATGACCATAGGCCGAATTTAGTTACATGCCCAAGGGCGGAATTTAGTAACATGACCATAGGCGGAATTTAGTGACATGACCATAGGCTGAATTATCCAACATGACCATGGGCAGAATCTAGTAACATGATCAAAGGTTGATTTTAGTGACATGACCATAGGCAGAAGTTACTGAAATGACCATAGGCGGAATTAGCCAACATGACCATAGGCGGTATGAGCCAATATGACCAAAAGCAGAAGTTACTGACATGACAATAAGGGGAATTTAGTGACATGACCATGTTCGGAATTAGCCAACATGACCATGGGCAGAAGTTACTGACATGACCATTGGCGGAATTTAGTAACATGACCATAGGCAGAGTTAGCTAACATGACCATGGGCGAAATTCAGTAACATGACCATAGGCAGCATTTCGTAACATGACCATAGGCGGAAGTTAGTAACATGACCATAGGCGGAATTAGCCAACATGACCATAGGCGGAATTAGCCAATATGACCAAAAGCAGAAGTTACTGACATGACAATAAGGGGAATTTAGTGACATGACCATGTTCGGAATTAGCCAACATGACCATGGGCAGAAGTTACTGACATGACCATTGGCGGAATTTAGTAACATGACCATTGGCGGAATTTGCCAAAATGACCATAGGTGGAATTTAGTGACATGAACATGGGTGGAATTAGCCAACATGACCATAGGCGGAATTTAGTAACATGACCATGGGTGGAATTTAGTAACATGACCTTAGGTGGAATTTAGTAACATGATGTGACACGGTGAATGGTGTGGTGCAGTAGAAAGTGAATGTCCAGACTGAATTCTCCCAAAAACAAAAAGGTTTTAATAATTAACAAACAAAAAGATCATAAAATAAATCCACTTGGAAAAATAAGTAATAATAATAATAATAATAATAATAATAATAATAATAATAATAATAATAAATAATAAGCCCCAGTACCAGCGATGGTAATGGGGCAAAACTCAGCAGCATCCAGCTGAAACAAAAGCAACAAAAACACACTCCAATAACCACAGTCCTCCGTGCACGAAAATGTGCTCTTCTTTTCCAGGGTTTGTGGTGCGTGCGCTGTGCTGTGAAGTGCTGTGCGATGAGGGGCGTGCTCTGGGGTAAGTGCTGGCTCGCTGGCTACAGCCTCCCATCCTCCTGCTCCTCTGTTGACACACAAACACAAAACACGTAATCACACAAAAGCAAACATCAGCGCAAGGGGAGGTTTTGATGTAGCTGCTTCCCCTTTGTACCCAGCAAACTCCTCCCTGCAGTCAACGCGTTGCCTGGTTTCTCCAATAGAGGGCTGCCCCGCAGCTGACTGCACTGGAATCATCCGGAGTACTTGCAGCTACGCGCCCCTACTAATATGGTCACCTTACGGTTTCCACCTACCACCGAGGTGGTAGATCTAGGAGGCAGTGTACCTTCCCCCTTAAACAGCGCCCTTTCTAATTGGGAGGGAGATTTACAGCATCGATCCTTTCTCTCTCTATCACACATGACCATAGGCAGAATTAGCCAACATGACAATGTGCGGAATTTAGTAACATGACCATAGGCGGAATTAGCCGACATGACCATAGGTGGAATTAGCCAAAATGACCATAGGAGGAATTAGCCAACATGACCAAGGGCGGAATTTAGTAACATGACCATAGGCAGAATTAGCCAACATGACCATAGGTGGAAATAGCCAAAATGACCATAGGAGGAATTAGCCAACATGACCATGGGCGGAACTTAGTGACATGACTATAGGCGGAATTTAGGAACATGACCATAGGCAGAAGTTACTGACATGACCATAGGCGGAATTAACCAACATGACCATAGGCAAAATTAGCCAACATGACCATAGGCAGAAGTTACGGACATGACCATGGGAGGAATTAGCCAACATGACGATAGGCAGAGTTAGCTAACATGACCATGGGCGAAATTCAGTAACATGACCATAGGCAGCATTTCGTAACATGACCATAGGCGGAAGTTAGTAACATGACCATAGGCGGAATTAGCCAACATGACCATAGGCGGAATTCAGTAACATGACCATAGCCAGAATAAGCTAACATGACCATGGGCGGAATTTAGTAACATGACCATGGGCGGAATTTAGTGACATGACCATAGCCAGAATTAGCTAACATGACCATTGGTGGAATTTAGTAACATGGCCATAGGCGGAATTTAGTGACATGACCATAGGCTGAATTATCCAACATGACCATTGGCAGAATCTAGTAACATGATCAAAGGTAGAATTTAGTGACCTGACCATAGGCAGAAGTTACTGACATGACCATGGGCGGAATTAGCGAACATGACCATAGGCAGAAGTTACTGACATGACCATAGGCAGAAGTTACTGACATGACCATGGGCGGAATTAGCCAACATGACCATAGGTGGAATTTAGTGGCATGACCATAGGCGGAATTTAGGAACATGTCCATAAGCAGAAGTTACTGACATGACCGTAGGCGGAATTTAGTAACATAACCATAGGCGGAATTTAGTAACATGACCATGGGCGAAATTTAGTAACATGACCATAGGCAGAAGTTACTGACATGACCATAGGCGGAATTTAGTAACATGACCATGGGCGGAATTAGCCAACATGACCATGGGCGGAATTTAGTAACATGACCATAGGCAGACGTTACTGACATGAACATAGACGGAATTTAGTAACATGACCATGGGCGGAATTTAGTGACATGACCATGGGCTGAATTTAGTAACATGACCATAGGCTGAATTAGCCGACATGACCATAAGCGGAATTCAGTAACATGACCATGGGCGGAATTAGCCAACATGACCATGGGCGGAAATTAGTAACATGACCATATTCAGAATTAGCCAACATGACCATAGGTGCAATTAGCCAAAATGACCATAGGAGGAATTAGCCAACATTACCATGGGCGGAATTAAGTGACATGACCATAGGCAGAATTTAGTAACATAACCATGGGCGGAATTTAGTAACATGACCATAGGCAGAAGTTACTGACATGACCATGGGCGGAATTAGCCAACATGACCATAGGCGGAATTTAGAGACATGGCCATGGGCGGAATTAGCCAACATGACCATGGGCGGAATTTAGGAACATGTGCATAAGCAGAAGTTACTGACATGACCGTAGGCGGAATTTAGTAACATAACCATAGGCGGAATTTAGTAACATGACCATGGGAGAAAATTAGTAACATGACCATAGGCAGAAGTTACTGACATGACCATAGGCGGAATTTAGTAACATGACCATGGGCGGAATTAGCCAACATGACCATGGGCAGAATTAGCCAACATGACCATGGGCGGAATTTAGTAACATGACCATTGGCAGAAGTTACTGACATGAACATAGACGGAATTTAGTAACATGACCATGGGCGGAATTTAGTGACATGACCATGGGCGGAATTTAGTAACATGACCATAGGCAGAATTAGCCACATGACCATAGGCAGAAGTTACGGACATGACCAAAGGCCGAATTTAGTTACATGCCCAAGGGCGGAATTTAGTAACATGACCATAGGCGGAATTTAGTGACATGACCATAGGCTGAATTATCCAACATGACCATGGGCAGAATCTAGTAACATGATCAAAGGTTGATTTTAGTGACATGACCATAGGCAGAAGTTACTGAAATGACCATAGGCGGAATAAGCCAACATGACCATAGGCGGTATGAGCCAATATGACCAAAAGCAGAAGTTACTGACATGACAATAAGGGGAATTAGGTGACATGACCATGTTCGGAATTAGCCAACATGACCATGGGCAGAAGTTACTGACATGACCATTGGCGGAATTTAGTAACATGACCATAGGCGGAATTTGCCAAAATGACCAAAGGTGGAATTTAGTGACATGAACATGGGTGGAATTAGCCAACATGACCATAGGCGGAATTTAGTAACATGACCATTTGTGGAATTTAGTAACATGACCTTAGGCGGAATTTAGTAACATGATCATAGGCAGAATTAGCCAACATGACCATGTGCGGAATTTAGTAACATGACCATAGGCGGAATTAGCCAACATGACCATAGGCGGAATTCAGTAACATGACCATGGGCGGAATTAGCCAACATGACCATAGGTGGAATTAGCCAAAATGACCATAGGAGGAATTAGCCAACATGACCATGGGCGGAACTTAGTGACATGACCATAGGCAGAATTTAGTAACATGACCATTGGCGGAATTTAGTAACATGACCATAGGCATAAGTTACTGACATGACCATAGGCGGAATTCAGTGACATGACCATGGGTGGAATTAGCCAACATGACCATAGGCATAATTTAGTAACATGACCAAGCGCGGAATTTAGTAACATGACCTTAGGCGTAATTTATTTACATCACCAGGGGCGGAATTTAGTAACATGAGCATAGTCGGAATTTAGGGACATGACCATAGGCGGAATTAGCCAACAAGACCATGGGCGGAATTTAGTAACATGACCATAGGCAGAAGATACTGACATGACCATGGGTGGAATTTAGTGACATGACCATGGGTGGAATTTAGTGACATGACCATAGGCGGAAGTTACTGATATGACCATTGGCAGAATTAGCCAACATGACCATAAGCGGTATTAGCCAATATGACCAAAAGCAGAAGTTACTGACATGACCATAGGCGAAATTCAGTGACATGACCATGGGCGGAATTAGCCAACATTACGATATGCAGAATTTACTTACATGACCATAGGTGGAATTTAGTAACATGAAAATGGGCGGAATTTAGTAACATGACCATAGGCGGAATTTAGTGATATTACCATAGGCGGAATTAGCCAACATGACCATAGGAAGAAGTTACGGACATAACCATAGGCGGAATTTAGTAACATGACCATGGGAGAAAATTAGTAACATGACCATAGGCAGAAGTTACTGACATGACCATAGGCGGAATTTAGTAACATGACCATGGGCGGAATTAGCCAACATGACCATGGGCAGAATTAGCCAACATGACCATGGGCGGAATTTAGTAACATGACCATTGGCAGAAGTTACTGACATGAACATAGACGGAATTTAGTAACATGACCATGGGCGGAATTTAGTGACATGACCATGGGCGGAATTTAGTAACATGACCATAGGCAGAATTAGCCACATGACCATAGGCAGAAGTTACGGACATGACCATAGGCCGAATTTAGTTACATGCCCAAGGGCGGAATTTAGTAACATGACCATAGGCGGAATTTAGTGACATGACCATAGGCTGAATTATCCAACATGACCATGGGCAGAATCTAGTAACATGATCAAAGGTTGATTTTAGTGACATGACCATAGGCAGAAGTTACTGAAATGACCATAGGCGGAATTAGCCAACATGACCATAGGCGGTATGAGCCAATATGACCAAAAGCAGAAGTTACTGACATGACAATAAGGGGAATTTAGTGACATGACCATGTTCGGAATTAGCCAACATGACCATGGGCAGAAGTTACTGACATGACCATTGGCGGAATTTAGTAACATGACCATAGGCGGAATTTGCCAAAATGACCAAAGGTGGAATTTAGTGACATGAACATGGGTGGAATTAGCCAACATGACCATAGGCGGAATTTAGTAACATGACCATTTGTGGAATTTAGTAACATGACCTTAGGCGGAATTTAGTAACATGATCATAGGCAGAATTAGCCAACATGACCATGTGCGGAATTTAGTAACATGACCATAGGCGGAATTAGCCAACATGACCATAGGCGGAATTCAGTAACATGACCATGGGCGGAATTAGCCAACATGACCATAGGTGGAATTAGCCAAAATGACCATAGGAGGAATTAGCCAACATGACCATGGGCGGAACTTAGTGACATGACCATAGGCAGAATTTAGTAACATGACCATTGGCGGAATTTAGTAACATGACCATAGGCATAAGTTACTGACATGACCATAGGCGGAATTCAGTGACATGACCATGGGCGGAATTAGCCAACATGACCATAGGCATAATTTAGTAACATGACCAAGCGCGGAATTTAGTAACATGACCTTAGGCGTAATTTAGTTACATCACCAGGGGCGGAATTTAGTAACATGAGCATAGTCGGAATTTAGGGACATGACCATAGGCGGAATTAGCCAACAAGACCATGGGCGGAATTTAGTAACATGACCATAGGCAGAAGATACTGACATGACCATGGGTGGAATTTAGTGACATGACCATGGGTGGAATTTAGTGACATGACCATAGGCGGAAGTTACTGATATGACCATTGGCAGAATTAGCCAACATGACCATAAGCGGTATTAGCCAATATGACCAAAAGCAGAAGTTACTGACATGACCATAGGCGAAATTCAGTGACATGACCATGGGCGGAATTAGCCAACATTACGATATGCAGAATTTACTTACATGACCATAGGTGGAATTTAGTAACATGAAAAGGGGCGGAATTTAGTAACATGACCATAGGCGGAATTTAGTGATATGACCATAGGCGGAATTAGCCAACATGACCATAGGAAGAAGTTACGGACATGACCATAGGCGGAATTTTGTAACATGACCATGGGCGGAATTTAGTAACATGACCATGGGCGGAATTTAGTGACATGACCGTGGGCGGAATATAGTAACATGACCATAGGCAGAATTGGCCAACATGACCATAGGCAGAAGTTACTGACATGACCATAGGCAGAAGATACTGACATGACCATGGGTGGAATTTAGTGACATGACCATGGGTGGAATTTAGTGACATGACCATAGGCGGAAGTTACTGATATGACCATTGGCAGAATTAGCCAACATGACCATAAGCGGTATTAGCCAATATGACCAAAAGCAGAAGTTACTGACATGACCATAGGCGAAATTCAGTGACATGACCATGGGCGGAATTAGCCAACATTACGATATGCAGAATTTACTTACATGACCATAGGTGGAATTTAGTAACATGAAAATGGGCGGAATTTAGTAACATGACCATAGGCGGAATTTAGTGATATTACCATAGGCGGAATTAGCCAACATGACCATAGGAAGAAGTTACGGACATAACCATAGGCGGAATTTAGTAACATGACCATGGGAGAAAATTAGTAACATGACCATAGGCAGAAGTTACTGACATGACCATAGGCGGAATTTAGTAACATGACCATGGGCGGAATTAGCCAACATGACCATGGGCAGAATTAGCCAACATGACCATGGGCGGAATTTAGTAACATGACCATTGGCAGAAGTTACTGACATGAACATAGACGGAATTTAGTAACATGACCATGGGCGGAATTTAGTGACATGACCATGGGCGGAATTTAGTAACATGACCATAGGCAGAATTAGCCACATGACCATAGGCAGAAGTTACGGACATGACCATAGGCCGAATTTAGTTACATGCCCAAGGGCGGAATTTAGTAACATGACCATAGGCGGAATTTAGTGACATGACCATAGGCTGAATTATCCAACATGACCATGGGCAGAATCTAGTAACATGATCAAAGGTTGATTTTAGTGACATGACCATAGGCAGAAGTTACTGAAATGACCATAGGCGGAATTAGCCAACATGACCATAGGCGGTATGAGCCAATATGACCAAAAGCAGAAGTTACTGACATGACAATAAGGGGAATTTAGTGACATGACCATGTTCGGAATTAGCCAACATGACCATGGGCAGAAGTTACTGACATGACCATTGGCGGAATTTAGTAACATGACCATAGGCGGAATTTGCCAAAATGACCAAAGGTGGAATTTAGTGACATGAACATGGGTGGAATTAGCCAACATGACCATAGGCGGAATTTAGTAACATGACCATTTGTGGAATTTAGTAACATGACCTTAGGCGGAATTTAGTAACATGATCATAGGCAGAATTAGCCAACATGACCATGTGCGGAATTTAGTAACATGACCATAGGCGGAATTAGCCAACATGACCATAGGCGGAATTCAGTAACATGACCATGGGCGGAATTAGCCAACATGACCATAGGTGGAATTAGCCAAAATGACCATAGGAGGAATTAGCCAACATGACCATGGGCGGAACTTAGTGACATGACCATAGGCAGAATTTAGTAACATGACCATTGGCGGAATTTAGTAACATGACCATAGGCATAAGTTACTGACATGACCATAGGCGGAATTCAGTGACATGACCATGGGCGGAATTAGCCAACATGACCATAGGCATAATTTAGTAACATGACCAAGCGCGGAATTTAGTAACATGACCTTAGGCGTAATTTAGTTACATCACCAGGGGCGGAATTTAGTAACATGAGCATAGTCGGAATTTAGGGACATGACCATAGGCGGAATTAGCCAACAAGACCATGGGCGGAATTTAGTAACATGACCATAGGCAGAAGATACTGACATGACCATGGGTGGAATTTAGTGACATGACCATGGGTGGAATTTAGTGACATGACCATAGGCGGAAGTTACTGATATGACCATTGGCAGAATTAGCCAACATGACCATAAGCGGTATTAGCCAATATGACCAAAAGCAGAAGTTACTGACATGACCATAGGCGAAATTCAGTGACATGACCATGGGCGGAATTAGCCAACATTACGATATGCAGAATTTACTTACATGACCATAGGTGGAATTTAGTAACATGAAAAGGGGCGGAATTTAGTAACATGACCATAGGCGGAATTTAGTGATATGACCATAGGCGGAATTAGCCAACATGACCATAGGAAGAAGTTACGGACATGACCATAGGCGGAATTTTGTAACATGACCATGGGCGGAATTTAGTAACATGACCATGGGCGGAATTTAGTGACATGACCGTGGGCGGAATATAGTAACATGACCATAGGCAGAATTGGCCAACATGACCATAGGCAGAAGTTACTGACATGACCATAGGCAGAAGTTACTGACATGACCATAGGCGGAATTACCCAACATGACCATAGGCAAAATTAGCCAACATGACCATAGGCAGAAGTTACGGACATGACCATGGGGGGAATTAGCCAGCATGACCATAGGCAGAAGTCACTGACATGACCATAGGCGGAATTTAGTGACATGATCATGGGCAGAAATAGCCACCATGACCATAGGCAGAATTTAGTAACATGACCATGGGCGGAATTTTGTAACATGACCTTAGGCAGAATTAGCCAACATTAACATAGGCGGAATTTAGTGACATGACCATGGGCGGAATTTAGTGACATGACCATAGGCAAAAGTTACTGACATGAGCATAGGCAGAAGTTACTGACATGACCATAGGCGGAATTAGCCGACATGACCATAGGCGGAATTCAGTAACATGACCCTAGGCGGAATTAGCCAACATGACCATGGGAGGAATTTACTAACATTACCATAGGCGGAATTTAGTGACATGACCATAGGCTGAATTATCCAACATGACCATGGGCAGAATCTAGTAACATGATCAAAGGTAGAATTTAGTGACATGACCATAGGCAGAAGTTACTGATATGACGATAGGCGGAATTAGCCAACATGACCATAGGCGGTATTAGCCAATATGACCAAAAGCAGAAGTTACTGACATGACAATAAGGGGAATTTAGTGACATGACCATGTTCGGAATTAGCCAACATGACAATGGGCAGAAGTTACTGACATGACCATTGGCGGAATTTAGTAACATAACCATAGGCGGAATTTGCCAAAATGACCATAGGTGGAATTTAGTGACATGAACATGGGTGGAATTAGCCAACATGACCATAGGCGGAATTTAGTAACATGACCATGGGTGGAATTTAGTAACATGACCTTAGGTGGAATTTAGTAACATGATGTGACACGGTGAATGGTGTGGTGCAGTAGAAAGTGAATGTCCAGACTGAATTCTCCCAAAAACAAAAAGGTTTTAATAATTAACAAACAAAAAGATCATAAAATAAATCCACTTGGAAAAATAAGTAATAATAATAATAATAATAATAATAATAATAATAATAATAATAATAATAAATAATAAGCCCCAGTACCAGCGATGGTAATGGGGCAAAACTCATGGGTGGAATTTAGTGACATGACCATAGGCGGAAGTTACTGATATGACCATAGGCAGAATTAGCCAACATGACCATAGGCGGTATTAGCCAATATGACCAAAAGCAGAAGTTACTGACATGACCATAGGCGAAATTCAGTGACATGACCATGGGCGGAATTAGCCAACATTACCATAGGCAGAATTTATTAACATGACCATAGGCGGAATTTAGTAACATGAAAAGGGGCGGAATTTAGTAACATGACCATAGGCGGAATTTAGTGACATGACCATAGGCGGAATTAGCCAACATGACCACGGGCGGAATTTAGTAACATGACCATAGGCAGAAGTTACTGACATGAACATGGGCAGAATTTAGTGACATGACCATGGGCGGAATTTAGTGACATGACCATGGTCGGAATTTAGTAACATGACCATAGGCAGAATTAGCCAACATGACCATAGGCAGAAGTTACGGACATGACAATGGGAGGATTTATCCAACATGACCATAGGCAGAATTAGCCAACATGACCATAGGCGGAATTTAGTTACATGCCCATGGGCGGAATTTAGTAACATGACCATAGGCGGAATTTAGTGACATGACCATAGGCTGAATTATCCAACATGACCATTGGCAGAATCTACTAACATGATCAAAGGTAGAATTTAGTGACATGACCATAGGCAGAATTAGCGAACATAACCATAGGAAGAAGTTACGGACATGACCATAGGCGGAATTTAGTAACATGACCATGGGCGGAATATAGTAACATGACCATAGGCAGAATTGGCCAATATGACCATAGGCAGAAGTTACTGACATGACCATAGGCAGAAGTTACTGACATGACCATAGGCAGAATTACCCAACATGACCATAGGCAAAATTAGCCAACATGACCATAGGCAGAAGTTACGGACATGACAATGGGAGGACTTAGCCAACATGACCATAGGCAGAATTAGCCAACATGACCATAGGCGGAATTTAGTTACATGCCCATGGGCGGAATTTAGTAACTTGACCATAGGCGGAATTTAGTGACATGACCATAGGCTGAATTATCCAACATGACCATTGGCAGAATCTAGTAACATGATCAAAGGTAGAATTTAGTGACATGACCATAGGCAGAAGTTACTGACATGACCATGGGCGGAATTAGCGAACATGACCATAGGCAGAAGTTACTGACATGACCATAGGCAGAAGTTACTGACATGACCATGGGCGGAATTAGCCAACATGACCATAGCAGAATTTAGAGACATGACCATGGGCGGAATTAGCCAACATGACCATGGGCGGAATTTAGTGGCATGACCATAGGCGGAATTTAGTAACATGTCCATAAGCAGAAGTTACTGACATGACCGTAGGCGGAATTTAGTAACATAACCATAGGCGGAATTTAGTAACATGACCATGGGCGAAATTTAGTAACATGACCATAGGCAGAAGTTACTGACATGACCATAGGCGGAATTTAGTAACATGACCATGGGCGGAATTAGCCAACATGACCATAGGCAGAAGTTACTGACATGACCATGGGCAGAATTAGCGAACATGACCATAGGCAGAAGTTACTGACATGACCATAGGCAGAAGTTACTGACATGACCATGGGCGGAATTAGCCAACATGACCATAGGCGGAATTTAGAGACATGGCCATGGGCGGAATTAGCCAACATGACCATGGGCGGAATTTAGTAACATGACCATAGGCAGAAGTTACTGACATGAACATAGACGGAATTTAGTAACTTGACCATGGGCGGAATTTAGTGACATGACCATGGGCGGAATTTAGTAACATGACCATAGGCGGAATTAGCCGACATGACCATAGGCGGAATTAGCCATCATGACCATGGGCGGAATTTAGTAACATGACCATATTCAGAATTAGTCAACATGACCATAGGTGGAATTAGCCAAAATGAACATATTAGGAATAGCCAACATGACCATGGGCAGAATTCAGTGACATGACCATAGGCAGAATTTAGTAACATGACCATGGGCGGAATTTAGTAACATGACCATAGGCAGAAGTTACTGACAAGACCATGGGCGGAATTTAGTGACATGACCATGGGCGGAATTTAGTGACATGACCATAGTCGGAATTTAGTGACATGACCATAGGCGGAATTAGCCAACATGACCATGGGTGGAATTTAGTAACATGACCATAGGCAGAAGTTACTGACATGACCATGGGCGGAATTTAGTGACATGACCATGGGCGGAATTTAGTGACATGACCATGGGCGGAATTTAGTAACATGACCTTAGGCAGAATTAGCCAACATCACCATAGGCAGAATTAGCCGACATGACCATGGGTGGAATTTAGTCACATGACCATGGACGGAATTAGCCAACATGACCATAGGCGGAATTTAGTTACATGCCCATGGGCGGAATTTAGTAACATGACCATAGGCGGAATTTAGTGACATGACCATAGGCTGAATTATCCAACATGACCATTGGCAGAATCTACTAACATGATCAAAGGTAGAATTTAGTGACATGACCATAGGCAGAAGTTACTGACATGACCATGGGCAGAATTAGCGAACATGACCATAGGCAGAAGTTACTGACATGACCATAGGCAGAAGTTACTGACATGACCATGGGCGGAATTAGCCAACATGACCATAGGCGGAATTTAGAGACATGGCCATGGGCGGAATTAGCCAACATGACCATGGGCGGAATTTAGTAACATGACCATAGGCAGAAGTTACTGACATGAACATAGACGGAATTTAGTAACTTGACCATGGGCGGAATTTAGTGACATGACCATGGGCGGAATTTAGTAACATGACCATAGGCGGAATTAGCCGACATGACCATAGGCGGAATTAGCCATCATGACCATGGGCGGAATTTAGTAACATGACCATATTCAGAATTAGCCAACATGACCATAGGTGGAATTAGCCAAAATGAACATATTAGGAATAGCCAACATGACCATGGGCAGATTTCAGTGACATGACCATAGGCAGAATTTAGTAACATGACCATGGGCGGAATTTAGTAACATGACCATAGGCAGAAGTTACTGACAAGACCATGGGCGGAATTTAGTGACATGACCATGGGCGGAATTTAGTGACATGACCATAGTCGGAATTTAGTGACATGACCATAGGCGGAATTAGCCAACATGACCATGGGTGGAATTTAGTAACATGACCATAGGCAGAAGTTACTGACATGACCATGGGCGGAATTTAGTGACATGACCATGGGCGGAATTTAGTGACATGACCATGGGCGGAATTTAGTAACATGACCTTAGGCAGAATTAGCCAACATCACCATAGGCAGAATTAGCCGACATGACCATTGGTGGAATTTAGTCACATGACCATGGACGGAATTAGCCAACATGACCATAGGCGGAATTTAGTTACATGCCCATGGGCGGAATTTAGTAACATGACCATAGGTGGAATTTAGTGACATGACCATAGGCTGAATTATCCAACATGACCATTGGCAGAATCTACTAACATGATCAAAGGTAGAATTTAGTGACATGACCATAGGCAGAAGTTACTGACATGACCATGGGCGGAATTAGCGAACATGACCATAGGCAGAAGTTACTGACATGACCATAGGCAGAAGTTACTGACATGACCATGGGCGGAATTATCCAACATGACCATAGGCGGAATTTAGAGACATGGCCATGGGCGGAATTAGCCAACATGACCATGGGCGGAATTTAGTGGCATGACCATAGGCGGAATTTAGGAACATGTCCATAAGCAGAAGTTACTGACATGACCGTAGGCGGAATTTAGTAACATAACCATAGGCGGAATTTAGTAACATGACCATGGCCGAAATTTAGTAACATGACCATAGGCAGAAGTTACTGATATGACCATAGGTGGAATTTAGTAACATGACCATGGGCGGAATTAGCCAACATGACCATGGGCGGAATTGAGTAACATGACCATAGGCAGAAGTTACTGACATGAACATAGACGGAATTTAGTAACATGACCATGGGCGGAATTTAGTGACATGACCATGGGCGGAAATTAGTAACATGACCATAGGCAGAATTAGCCAACATGACCATAGGCAGAAGTTACGGACATGACCATAGGCCGAACTTAGTTACATGCCCAAGGGCGGAATATAGTAACATGACCATAGGCAGAATTGGCCAATATGACCATAGGCAGAAGTTACTGACATGACCATAGGCAGAAGTTACTGACATGACCATAGGCGGAATTACCCAACATGACCATAGGCAAAATTAGCCAACATGACCATAGGCAGAAGTTACGGACATGACAATGGGAGGACTTAGCCAACATGACCATAGGCAGAATTAGCCGACATGACCATGGGTGGAATTTAGTCACATGAACATGGACGGAATTAGCCAACATGACCATAGGCGGAATTTAGTTACATGCCCATGGGCGGAATTTAGTAACATGACCATAGGCGGAATTTAGTGACATGACCATAGGCTGAATTATCCAACATGACCATTGGCAGAATCTACTAACATGATCAAAGGTAGAATTTAGTGACATGACCATAGGCAGAAGTTACTGACATGACCATGGGCAGAATTAGCGAACATGACCTTAGGCAGAAGTTACTGACATGACCATAGGCAGAAGTTACTGACATGACCATGGGCGGAATTAGCCAACATGACCATAGGCGGAATTTAGAGACATGGCCATGGGCGGAATTAGCCAACATGACCATGGGCGGAATTTAGTGGCATGACCATAGGCGGAATTTAGGAACATGTCCATAAGCAGAAGTTACTGACATGACCGTAGGCGGAATTTAGTAACATAACCATAGGCGGAATTTAGTAACATGACCATGGCCGAAATTTAGTAACATGACCATAGGCAGAAGTTACTGATATGACCATAGGTGGAATTTAGTAACATGACCATGGGCGGAATTAGCCAACATGACCATGGGCGGAATTTAGTAACATGACCATAGGCAGAAGTTACTGACATGAACATAGATGGAATTTAGTAACATGACCATGGGCGGAATTTAGTAACATGACCATGGGCGGAATTTAGTGACATGACCATGGGCGGAAATTAGTAACATGACCATAGGCAGAATTAGCCAACATGACCATAGGCAGAAGTTACGGACATGACCATAGGCCGAATTTAGTTACATGCCCAAGGGCGGAATTTAGTAACATGACCATAGGCGGAATTTAGTGACATGACCATAGGCTGAATTATCCAACATGACCATGGGCAGAATCTAGTAACATGATCAAAGGTTGAATTTAGTGACATGACCATAGGCAGAAGTTACTGATATGACCATAGGCGGAATTAGCCAACATAATCATAGGCGGTATGAGCCAATATGACCAAAAGCAGAAGTTACTGACATGACAATAAGGGGAATTTAGTGACATGACCATGTTCGAAATTAGCCAACATGACCATGGGCAGAAGTTACTGACATGACCATTGGCGGAATTTAGTAACATGACCATAGGCGGAAATTAGTAACATGACCATAGGCAGAATTAGCCAACATGACCATAGGCAGAAGTTACGGACATGACCATAGGCCGAACTTAGTTACATGCCCAAGGGCGGAATATAGTAACATGACCATAGGCAGAATTGGCCAATATGACCATAGGCAGAAGTTACTGACATGACCATAGGCAGAAGTTACTGACATGACCATAGGCGGAATTACCCAACATGACCATAGGCAAAATTAGCCAACATGACCATAGGCAGAAGTTACGGACATGACCATAGGCCGAACTTAGTTACATGCCCAAGGGCGGAATATAGTAACATGACCATAGGCAGAATTGGCCAATATGACCATAGGCAGAAGTTACTGACATGACCATAGGCAGAAGTTACTGACATGACCATAGGCGGAATTACCCAACATGACCATAGGCAAAATTAGCCAACATGACCATAGGCAGAAGTTACGGACATGACAATGGGAGGACTTAGCCAACATGACCATAGGCAGAATTAGCCGACATGACCATGGGTGGAATTTAGTCACATGAACATGGACGGAATTAGCCAACATGACCATAGGCGGAATTTAGTTACATGCCCATGGGCGGAATTTAGTAACATGACCATAGGCGGAATTTAGTGACATGACCATAGGCTGAATTATCCAACATGACCATTGGCAGAATCTACTAACATGATCAAAGGTAGAATTTAGTGACATGACCATAGGCAGAAGTTACTGACATGACCATGGGCAGAATTAGCGAACATGACCATAGGCAGAAGTTACTGACATGACCATAGGCAGAAGTTACTGACATGACCATGGGCTGAATTAGCCAACATGACCATAGGCGGAATTTAGAGACATGGCCATGGGCGGAATTAGCCAACATGACCATGGGCGGAATTTAGTGGCATGACCATAGGCGGAATTTAGGAACATGTCCATAAGCAGAAGTTACTGACATGACCGTAGGCGGAATTTAGTAACATAACCATAGGCGGAATTTAGTAACATGACCATGGCCGAAATTTAGTAACATGACCATAGGCAGAAGTTACTGATATGACCATAGGTGGAATTTAGTAACATGACCATGGGCGGAATTAGCCAACATGACCATGGGCGGAATTTAGTAACATGACCATAGGCAGAAGTTACTGACATGAACATAGATGGAATTTAGTAACATGACCATGGGCGGAATTTAGTAACATGACCATGGGCGGAATTTAGTGACATGACCATGGGCGGAAATTAGTAACATGACCATAGGCAGAATTAGCCAACATGACCATAGGCAGAAGTTACGGACATGACCATAGGCCGAATTTAGTTACATGCCCAAGGGCGGAATTTAGTAACATGACCATAGGCGGAATTTAGTGACATGACCATAGGCTGAATTATCCAACATGACCATGGGCAGAATCTAGTAACATGATCAAAGGTTGAATTTAGTGACATGACCATAGGCAGAAGTTAGTGATATGACCATAGGCGGAATTAGCCAACATAATCATAGGCGGTATGAGCCAATATGACCAAAAGCAGAAGTTACTGACATGACAATAAGGGGAATTTAGTGACATGACCATGTTCGAAATTAGCCAACATGACCATGGGCAGAAGTTACTGACATGACCATTGGCGGAATTTAGTAACATGACCATAGGCGGAAATTAGTAACATGACCATAGGCAGAATTAGCCAACATGACCATAGGCAGAAGTTACGGACATGACCATAGGCCGAACTTAGTTACATGCCCAAGGGCGGAATATAGTAACATGACCATAGGCAGAATTGGCCAATATGACCTTAGGCAGAAGTTACTGACATGACCATAGGCAGAAGTTACTGACATGACCATAGGCGGAATTACCCAACATGACCATAGGCAAAATTAGCCAACATGACCATAGGCAGAAGTTACGGACATGACAATGGGAGGACTTAGCCAACATGACCATAGGCAGAATTAGCCGACATGACCATGGGTGGAATTTAGTCACATGAACATGGACGGAATTAGCCAACATGACCATAGGCGGAATTTAGTTACATGCCCATGGGCGGAATTTAGTAACATGACCATAGGCGGAATTTAGTGACATGACCATAGGCTGAATTATCCAACATGACCATTGGCAGAATCTACTAACATGATCAAAGGTAGAATTTAGTGACATGACCATAGGCAGAAGTTACTGACATGACCATGGGCAGAATTAGCGAACATGACCATAGGCAGAAGTTACTGACATGACCATAGGCAGAAGTTACTGACATGACCATGGGCGGAATTAGCCAACATGACCATAGGCGGAATTTAGAGACATGGCCATGGGCGGAATTAGCCAACATGACCATGGGCGGAATTTAGTGGCATGACCATAGGCGGAATTTAGGAACATGTCCATAAGCAGAAGTTACTGACATGACCGTAGGCGGAATTTAGTAACATAACCATAGGCGGAATTTAGTAACATGACCATGGCCGAAATTTAGTAACATGACCATAGGCAGAAGTTACTGATATGACCATAGGTGGAATTTAGTAACATGACCATGGGCGGAATTAGCCAACATGACCATGGGCGGAATTTAGTAACATGACCATAGGCAGAAGTTACTGACATGAACATAGATGGAATTTAGTAACATGACCATGGGCGGAATTTAGTAACATGACCATGGGCGGAATTTAGTGACATGACCATGGGCGGAAATTAGTAACATGACCATAGGCAGAATTAGCCAACATGACCATAGGCAGAAGTTACGGACATGACCATAGGCCGAATTTAGTTACATGCCCAAGGGCGGAATTTAGTAACATGACCATAGGCGGAATTTAGTGACATGACCATAGGCTGAATTATCCAACATGACCATGGGCAGAATCTAGTAACATGATCAAAGGTTGAATTTAGTGACATGACCATAGGCAGAAGTTACTGATATGACCATAGGCGGAATTAGCCAACATAATCATAGGCGGTATGAGCCAATATGACCAAAAGCAGAAGTTACTGACATGACAATAAGGGGAATTTAGTGACATGACCATGTTCGAAATTAGCCAACATGACCATGGGCAGAAGTTACTGACATGACCATTGGCGGAATTTAGTAACATGACCATAGGCGGAATTTGCCAAAATGACCATAGGTGGAATTTAGTGACATGAACATGGGTGGAATTAGCCAACATGACCATAGGCAGAATTTAGTAACATGACCATTTGTGGAATTTAGTAACATGACCTTAGGCGGAATTTAGTAACATGATCATAGGCAGAATTAGCCAACATGACCATGTGCGGAATTTAGTAACATGACCATCGGCGGAATTAGCCGACATGACCATAGGCGGAATTTAGAGACATGGCCATGGGCGGAATTAGCCAACATGACCATGGGCGGAATTTAGTGGCATGACCATAGGCGGAATTTAGGAACATGTCCATAAGCAGAAGTTACTGACATGACCGTAGGCGGAATTTAGTAACATAACCATAGGCGGAATTTAGTAACATGACCATGGCCGAAATTTAGTAACATGACCATAGGCAGAAGTTACTGATATGACCATAGGTGGAATTTAGTAACATGACCATGGGCGGAATTAGCCAACATGACCATGGGCGGAATTGAGTAACATGACCATAGGCAGAAGTTACTGACATGAACATAGACGGAATTTAGTAACATGACCATGGGCGGAATTTAGTGACATGACCATGGGCGGAAATTAGTAACATGACCATAGGCAGAATTAGCCAACATGACCATAGGCAGAAGTTACGGACATGACCATAGGCCGAACTTAGTTACATGCCCAAGGGCGGAATATAGTAACATGACCATAGGCAGAATTGGCCAATATGACCATAGGCAGAAGTTACTGACATGACCATAGGCAGAAGTTACTGACATGACCATAGGCGGAATTACCCAACATGACCATAGGCAAAATTAGCCAACATGACCATAGGCAGAAGTTACGGACATGACAATGGGAGGACTTAGCCAACATGACCATAGGCAGAATTAGCCGACATGACCATGGGTGGAATTTAGTCACATGACCATGGACGGAATTAGCCAACATGACCATAGGCGGAATTTAGTTACATGCCCATGGGCGGAATTTAGTAACATGACCATAGGCGGAATTTAGTGACATGACCATAGGCTGAATTATCCAACATGACCATTGGCAGAATCTACTAACATGATCAAAGGTAGAATTTAGTGACATGACCATAGGCAGAAGTTACTGACATGACCATGGGCAGAATTAGCGAACATGACCATAGGCAGAAGTTACTGATATGACCATAGGCAGAAGTTACTGACATGACCATGGGCGGAATTAGCCAACATGACCATAGGCGGAATTTAGAGACATGGCCATGGGCGGAATTAGCCAACATGACCATGGGCGGAATTTAGTGGCATGACCATAGGCAGAAGTTACTGATATGACCATAGGTGGAATTTAGTAACATGACCATGGGCGGAATTAGCCAACATGACCATGGGCGGAATTTAGTAACATGACCATAGGCAGAAGTTACTGACATGAACATAGATGGAATTTAGTAACATGACCATGGGCGGAATTTAGTAACATGACCATGGGCGGAATTTAGTGACATGACCATGGGCGGAAATTAGTAACATGACCATAGGCAGAATTAGCCAACATGACCATAGGCAGAAGTTACGGACATGACCATAGGCCGAATTTAGTTACATGCCCAATGGCGGAATTTAGTAACATGACCATAGGCGGAATTTAGAGACATGGCCATGGGCGGAATTAGCCAACATGACCATAGGTGGAATTAGCCAAAATGACCATAGGAGGAATTAGCCAACATGACCGTGGGCGGAACTTAGTGACATGACCATAGGCAGAATTTAGTAACATGACCATGGGCGGAATTTAGTAACATGACCATAGGCAGAAGTTACTGAAATGACCATAGGCGGAATTCAGTGACATGACCATGGGTGGAATTAGCCAACATGACCATAGGCATAATTTAGTGACATGACCAAGCGCGGAATTTAGTAACATGACCTTATGCGTAATTTAGTAACATCACCAGCGGCGGAATTTAGTAACATGAGCATAGTCGGAATTTAGTGACATGACCATAGGCGGAATTAGCCAACATGACCATGGGCGGAATTTAGTAACATGACCATAGGCAGAAGATACTGACATCACCATGGGCGGAATTTAGTGACATGACCATGGGTGGAATTTAGTGACATGACCATAGGCGGAAGTTACTGATATGACCATAGGCAGAATTAGCCAACATTAACATAGGCGGAATTTAGTGACATGACCATAGGCAGAAGTTACTGACATGACCATAGGCGGAATTACCCAACATGACCATAGGCAAAATTAGCCAACATGACCATAGGCAGAAGTTACGGACATGACCATTTTGGGAATTAGCCAACATGACCATAGGCAGAAGTCACTGACATGACCATAGGCGGAATTTAGTGACATGATCATGGGCAGAAATAGCCACCATGACCATAGGCAGAATTTAGTAACATGACCATGGGCAGAATTTAGTAACATGACCTTAGGCGCAATTTAGTAACATGACCATAGGCAGAATTAGCCAACATTAACATAGGCGGAATTTAGTGACATGACCATAGGAAGAAGTTACTGACATTAGCATAGGCAGAAGTTACTGACATGACCATAGGCGGAATTAGCCGACATGACCATAGGCGGAATTCAGTAACATGACCCTGGGCGGAATTAGCCAACATGACCATGGGAGGAATTTAGTAACATGAACATAGGCAGAATTAGCCAACATGACCATAGGTGGAATTAGCCAAAATAACCATGGGAGGAATTAGCCAACATGACCATGGGCGGGAATTAGTGACATGACCATAGGCAGAATTTAGTAACATGACCATGGGCGGAATTTAGTAACATGACAATAGGCAGAAGTTACTGACATGACCATAGGCGGAATTCAGTGACATGACCATGGCCGGAATTAGCCAACATGACCATAGGCAGAAATTAGTAACATGACCAAGCACGGAATTTAGTAACATGACCTTAGGCGTAATTTAGTAACATCACCAGGGGCGGAATTTCGTAACATGAGCATAGGCGGAATTTAGTGACATGACCATAGGCGGAATTAGCCAACATGACCATGGGCGGAATTTAGTAACATGACCATAGGCAGAAGATACTGACATGACTATGGGAGGAATTAGCCAACATGGCCATAGGCAGAATTAGCCGAATGACCATGGGCGAAATTTAGTAACATGACCATGGACGGAATTAGCCAACATGACCATGGGCAGAATCTAGTAACATGATCAAAGGTAGAATTTAGTGACATGACCATAGGCGGAAGTTACTGATATGACCATAGGCAGAATTAGCCAACATGACCATAGGCGGTATTACCCAATATGACCAAAAGCAGAAGTTACTGACATGACCATAGGCGGAATTCAGTGACATGACCATGGGCGGAATTAGCCAACATTACCATAGGCAGAATTTAGTAACATGACCATAGGCGGAATTTAGTAACATGACCAGGGGCAGAAGTTACTGACATGACCATGGGCAGAATTTAGTGACATGACCATGGGCGGAATTCAGTGACATGACCATGGGCGGAATTAGCCAACATGACCATAGGCAGTATTAGCCAACATGACCATAGGCGGAATTTAGTTACATGCCCATGGGCGGAATTTAGTAATATGACAATAGGCGGAATTTAGTGACATGACCATAGGCTGAATTATCCAACATGACCATTGGCAGAATCTAGTAACATGATCAAAGGCAGAAGTTACTGACATGACCATAGGCAGAAGTTACTGACATGACCATGGGCGGATTTTAGTGACATGACCATGGGTGGAATTTAGTGACATGACCATAGGCAGAATTAGCCAACATGACCATAGGTAGAAGTTACGGACATTACCATGGGAGGAATTAGACAACATGACAATAGGAAGAAGTCACTGACATGACCATTGGCGGAATTAGCCGGCATGACCATAGCTCGGAATTCAGTAACATGACCCTGGGCGGAATTAGCCAACATGACCATAGGTGGAATTAGCCAAAATGACCAAAGGAGGAATTAGCCAACATGACCATGGGCGGAATTTAGTGACATGACCATGGGTGGAATTTAGTGACATGACCATAGGCAGAATTAGCCAACATGACCATAGGTAGAAGTTACGGACATTACCATGGGAGGAATTAGCCAACATGACCATAGGCAGAATTAGCTGACATGACCATGGGCGGAATTTAGTAACATGACCATGGACGGAATTAGCCAACATGACCATAGGCGGAATTAACCAACATTACCATAGGCCGAATTTAGTTACATGCCCATGGGCGGAATTTAGTAACATGACCAAAGGCGGAATTTGGTGACATGACCATAGGCTGAATTATCCAACATGACCATTGGCAGAATCTAGTAACATGATCAAAGGCAGAAGTTACTGACATGACCAGAGGCAGAAGTTACTGACATGACCATGGGCGGAATTTAGTGACATGACCATGAGAGGATTTTGCCAACATGACCATAGGCAGAATTAGCCAACATGACCATAGGCGGAATTTAGTTACATGCCCATGGGCGGAATTTAGTAACATGACAATAGGCGGAATTTAGTGACATGACCATAGGCTGAATTATCCAACATGACCATTGGCAGAATCTAGTAACATGATCAAAGGCAGAAGTTACTGACATGACCATAGGCAGAAGTTACTGACATGACCATGGGCGAAATTAGCCATCATGACCATAGGCCGAATTTAGAGACATGACCATGGGCAGAATTAGCTAACATGACCATGGGCGGAATTTAGTGGCATGACCATAGGCGGAATTTAGGAACATGTCCATAAGCAGAAGTTACTGACATGACCGTAGGCGGAATTTAGTAACATGACCATAGGCGGAATTTAGTAACATGACCATGGGCGAAATTTAGTAACATGACCATAGGCAGAAGTTACTATCATGACCATAGGCGGAATTTAGTAACATGACCATGGGCGGAATTAGCTAACATGACCATGGGCGGATTTTAGTTACATGACCATGGGCGGAATTTAGAAACATGACCATAGGCAGAATTAGCCAACATGACCATAGGCAGAAGTAACGGACATGACCATAGATCGAATTTAGTAACATGACCATGGGCGGAATTTAGTAACATGAGCATGGGCAGAATTTAGTGACATGACCATGGGCGGAATATAGTAACATGACCATAGGCAGAATAGGCCAACATCACCATAGGCAGAAGTTACTGACATGACCATAGGCAGAAGTTACTGACATGTCCATAGGTGGAATTAACCGTCATGACCATAGGCAAAATTAGCCAACATGACCATAGGCAGAAGTTACGGACATGACCCTGGGCGGAATTAGCCAACATGACCATGGGCGGAACTTAGTGACATGACCATAGGCAGAATTCAGTGACATGACCATGGGTGGATTTAGCCAACATGACCATAGACAGAATTTAGTAACATGACCAAGCGCGGAATTTAGTAACATGACCTTAGGCGGAATTTAGTGACATGACCATAGGCGGAATTAGCCAACATGACCATGGGCGGAATTTAGTAACATGACCATAGGCAGAAGTTACTGACATGACCATGGGCGGAATTTAGTGACATGACCATGGGTGGAATTTAGTGACATGACCATAGGCAGAATTAGCCAACATGACCATACGTAGAAGTTACGGACATTACCATGGGAGGAATTAGACAACATGACAATAGGCAGAAGTCACTGACATGACCATTGGCGGAATTAGCCGACATGACCATAGCTCGGAATTCAGTAACATGATCCTGGGCGGAATTAGCCAACATGACCATGTGCGGAATTTAGTAACATCACCATAGGCGGAATTAGCCAACATGACCATAGGTGGAATTCAGTAACATGACCATGGGCGGAATTAGCCAACATGACCATAGGTGGAATTAGCCAAAATGACCATAGGAGGAATTAGCCAACATGACCATGTGCGGAACTTAGTGACATGACCATAGGCAGAATTTAGTAACATGACCATGGGTGGAATTTAGTAACATGACCATGGGCAGAAGTTACTGACATGACCATAGGCGGAATTCAGTGACATGACCATAGGCGGAATTAGCCAACATGACAATGGGCGGAATTTAGTGACATGACCATGGGTGGAATTTAGTAAAATGACCATAGGCGGAAGTTACTGATATGAACATAGGCAGAATTAGCCAACATGACCATAGGCGGTATTAGCCAATATGACCAAAACCAGAAGTTACTGACATGACCATAGGCGAAATTCAGTGACATGACCATGGGTGGAATTAGCCAACATTACCATAGGTAGAATTTAGTAACATGACCATAGGTGGAATTTAGTAACATGACAATAGGCAGAAGTTACTGACATGACCATAGGCGGAATTCAGTGACATGACCATGGGCGGAATTAGCCAACATGACCATAGGCAGAAATTAGTAACATGACCAAGCACGGAATTTAGTAACATGACCTTAGGCGTAATTTAGTAACATCACCAGGGGCGGAATTTCGTAACATGAGCATAGGCGGAATTTAGTGACATGACCATAGGCGGAATTAGCCAACATGACCATGGGCGGAATTTAGTAACATGACCATAGGCAGAAGATACTGACATGACTATGGGAGGAATTAGCCAACATGGCCATAGGCAGAATTAGCCGAATGACCATGGGCGAAATTTAGTAACATGACCATGGACGGAATTAGCAAACATGACCATGGGCAGAATCTAGTAACATGATCAAAGGTAGAATTTAGTGACATGACCATAGGCGGAAGTTACTGATATGACCATAGGCAGAATTAGCCAACATGACCATAGGCGGTATTACCCAATATGACCAAAAGCAGAAGTTACTGACATGACCATAGGCGGAATTCAGTGACATGACCATGGGCGGAATTAGCCAACATTACCATAGGCAGAATTTAGTAACATGACCATAGGCGGAATTTAGTAACATGACCAGGGGCAGAAGTTACTGACATGACCATGGGCAGAATTTAGTGACATGACCATGGGCGGAATTCAGTGACATGACCATGGGCGGAATTAGCCAACATGACCATAGGCAGAATTAGCCAACATGACCATAGGCGGAATTTAGTTACATGCCCATGGGCGGAATTTAGTAATATGACAATAGGCGGAATTTAGTGACATGACCATAGGCTGAATTATCCAACATGACCATTGGCAGAATCTAGTAACATGATCAAAGGCAGAAGTTACTGACATGACCATAGGCAGAAGTTACTGACATGACCATGGGCGGATTTTAGTGACATGACCATGGGTGGAATTTAGTGACATGACCATAGGCAGAATTAGCCAACATGACCATAGGTAGAAGTTACGGACATTACCATGGGAGGAATTAGACAACATGACAATAGGAAGAAGTCACTGACATGACCATTGGCGGAATTAGCCGGCATGACCATAGCTCGGAATTCAGTAACATGACCCTGGGCGGAATTAGCCAACATGACCATGGGCGGAATTTAGTAACATGACCATAGGCAGAATTATCCAACATGACCATAGGTGGAATTAGCCAAAATGACCAAAGGAGGAATTAGCCAACATGACCATGGGCGGAATTTAGTGACATGACCATGGGTGGAATTTAGTGACATGACCATAGGCAGAATTAGCCAACATGACCATAGGTAGAAGTTACGGATATTACCATGGGAGGAATTAGCCAACATGACCATAGGCAGAATTAGCCGACATGACCATGGGCGGAATTTAGTAACATGACCATGGACGGAATTAGCCAACATGACCATAGGCGGAATTAACCAACATTACCATAGGCCGAATTTAGTTACATGCCCATGGGCGGAATTTAGTAACATGACCAAAGGCGGAATTTGGTGACATGACCATAGGCTGAATTATCCAACATGACCATTGGCAGAATCTAGTAACATGATCAAAGGCAGAAGTTACTGACATGACCAGAGGCAGAAGTTACTGACATGACCATGGGCGGAATTTAGTGACATGACCATGAGAGGATTTTGCCAACATGACCATAGGCAGAATTAGCCAACATGACCATAGGCGGAATTTAGTTACATGCCCATGGGCGGAATTTAGTAACATGACAATAGGCGGAATTTAGTGACATGACCATAGGCTGAATTATCCAACATGACCATTGGCAGAATCTAGTAACATGATCAAAGGCAGAAGTTACAGACATGACCATAGGCAGAAGTTACTGACATGACCATGGGCGAAATTAGCCATCATGACCATAGGCCGAATTTAGAGACATGACCATGGGCAGAATTAGCTAACATGACCATGGGCGGAATTTAGTGGCATGACCATAGGCGGAATTTAGGAACATGTCCATAAGCAGAAGTTACTGACATGACCGTAGGCGGAATTTAGTAACATGACCATAGGCGGAATTTAGTAACATGACCATGGGCGGAATTTAGTGGCATGACCATAGGCGGAATTTAGGAACATATCCATAAGCAGAAGTTACTGACATGACCGTAGGCGGAATTTAGTGGCATGACCATAGGCGGAATTTAGTAACATGACCATAGGCAGAAGTTACTGACATGACCATGGGTGGAATTTAGTGACATGACCATAGGCAGAATTAGCCAACATGACCATAGGTAGAAGTTACGGACATTACCATGGGAGGAATTAGCCAACATGACCATAGGCAGAATTAGCCGACATGACCATGGGCGGAATTTAGTAACATGACCATGGACGGAATTAGCCAACATGACCATAGGCGGAATTAACCAACATTACCATAGGCCGAATTTAGTTACATGCCCATGGGCGGAATTTAGTAACATGACCAAAGGCGGAATTTAGTGACATGACCATGGGCGGAATTAGCTAACATGACCATGGGCGGATTTTAGTTACATGACCATGGGCGGAATTTAGAAACATGACCATAGGCAGAATTAGCCAACATGACCATCGGCAGAAGTAATGGACATGACCATAGATCGAATTTAATAACATGACCATGGGCGGAATTTAGTGACATGACCATGGGCGGAATATAGTAACATGACCATAGGCAGAATTGGCCAACATGACCATAGGCAGAAGTTACTGACATGACCATAGGCAGAAGTTACTGACATGACCATAGGCGGAATTAACCGACATGACCATAGGCAAAATTAGCCAACATGACCATAGGCAGAAGTTACGTACATGACCCTGGGCGGAATTAGCCAACATGACCATGGGCGGAACTTAGTGACATGACCATAGGCAGAATTCAGTGACATGACCATGGGCGGATTTAGCCAACATGACCTTAGGCAGAATTTAGTAACATGACCAAGCGAGGAATTTAGTAAAATGACCTTAGGCGGAATTTAGTGACATGACCATAGCCGGAATTAGCCAACATGACCATGGGCGGAATTTAGTAACATGACTCTAGGCAGAAGTTACTGACATGACCATGGGCGGAATTTAGTGACATGACCATGGGCGGAATTTAGTAACATGACCATGGACGGAATTAGCCAACATGACCATAGGCGGAATTAACCAACATGACCATAGGCCGAATTTAGTTACATGCCCATGGGCGGAATTTAGTGACATGACCATAGGCTGAATTATCCAACATGACCATGGGCAGAATCAGTAACATGATCAAAGGTTGAATTTAGTGACATGACCATAGGCAGAAGTTACTGATATGACCATAGGCGGAATTAGCCAACATGAAAATAGGCGGTATTAGCCAATATGACCAAAAGCAGAAGTTACTGACATGACAATAAGGGGAATTTAGTGACATGACCATGTTCGGAATTAGCCAACATGACCATGGGCAGAAGTTACTGACATGACCATTGGCGGAATTTAGTAACATGACCATAGGCGGAATTTGCCAAAATGACCAAAGGTGGAATTTAGTGACATGAACATGGGTGGAATTAGCCAACATGACCATAGGCGGAATTTAGTAACATGACCATTTGTGGAATTTAGTAACATGACCTTAGGCGGAATTTAGTAACATGATCACAGGCCGAATTAGCCAACATGACCATGTGCGGAATTTAGTAACATCACCATAGGCGGAATTAGCCAACATGACCATAGGCGGAATTCAGTAACATGACCATGGGCGGAATTAGCCAACATGACCATAGGTGGAATTAGCCAAAATGACCATAGGAGGAATTAGCCAACATGACCATGTGCGGAACTTAGTGACATGACCATAGGCAGAATTTAGCAACATGACCATGGGTGGAATTTAGTAACATGACCATGGGCAGAAGTTACTGACATGACCATAGGCGGAATTCAGTGACATGACCATAGGCGGAATTAGCCAACATGACAATGGGCGGAATTTAGTGACATGACCATGGGTGGAATTTAGTAAAATGACCATAGGCGGAAGTTACTGATATGAACATAGGCAGAATTAGCCAACATGACCATAGGCGGTATTAGCCAATATGACCAAAACCAGAAGTTACTGACATGACCATAGGCGAAATTCAGTGACATGACCATGGGTGGAATTAGCCAACATTACCATAGATAGAATTTAGTAACATGACCATAGGTGGAATTTAGTAACATGACCAGGGGCGGAATTTAGTAACATGACCATAGGCGGAATTTAGTGACATGACCATAGGCGGAATTAGCCAACATGACCATGGGCGGAATTTAGTAACATGACTATAGGCAGAAGTTACTGACATGACCATGGGCGGAATTTAGTGACATGACCATGGGCGGAATTTAGTGACATGACAATGTGAGGATTTAGCCAACATCACCATAGGCAGAATTAGCTGACATGACCATAGGCGGAATTTAGTTACATGCCCATGGGCGGAATTTAGTAACATGACCATAGGCGGAATTTAGGGACATGACCATAGGCTGAATTATCCAACATGACCATTGGCAGAATCTAGTAACATGATCAAAGGTAGAATTTAGTGACATGACCATAGGCAGAAGTTACTGACATGACCATGGGCGGAATTAGCGAACATGACCATAGGCAGAAGTTACTGACATGACCATAGGAAGAAGTTACTGACATGACCATGGGCGGAATTAGCCAATATGACCATAGGCGGAATTCAGAGACATGACCGTGGGCGGAATTAGCCAACATGACCATGGGCGGAATTTAGTAACATGAAAAGGGGCGGAATTTAGTAACATGACCATAGGCGGAATTTAGTGACATGACCATAGGCGGATTTAGCCAACATGACCATGGGCGGAATTTAGTAACATGACCATAGGCAGAAGTTACTGACATGACCATGGGCGGAATTTAGTGACATGACCATGGGCGGAATTTAGTGACATGACCATGGTCGGAATTTAGTAACATGACCATAGGCAGAATTAGCCAACATGACCATAGGCAGAAGTTACGGACATGAGAATGGGAGGATTTAGCCAACATGACCATAGGCAGAATTAGCCAACATGACCATAGGCGGAATTTAGTTACATGCCCATGGGCGGAATTTAGTAACATGACCATAGGCGGAATTAGCGAACATGACCATAGGAAGAAGTTACGGACATGACCATAGGCGGAATTTAGTAACATGACCATGGGCGGAATTTAGTAACATGAGCATGGGCGGAATTTAGTGACATGACCATGGGCGGTATATAGTAACATGACCATAGGCAGAATTGGCCAACATGACCATAGGCAGAAGTTACTGACATGACCATAGGCAGAAGTTACGGACATGACCATGGGGGGAATTAGCCAGCATGACCATAGGCAGAAGTCACTGACATGACCATAGGCGGAACTTAGTGACATGATCATGGGCAGAAATAGCCACCATGACCATAGGCAGAATTTAGTAACATGACCATGGGCGGAATTTAGTAACATGACCTTAGGCGCAATTTAGTAACATGACCATAGGCAGAATTAGCCAACATTAACATAGGCGGAATTTACTGACATGACCATAGGCAGAAGTTACTGACATGAGCATAGGCAGAAGTTACTGACATGACCATAGGCGGAATTAGCCAACATGACCATGGGAGGAATTTAGTAACATGAACATAGGCAGAATTAGCCAACATGACCATAGGTGGAATTAGCCAAAATGACCATGGGAGGAATTAGCCAACATGACCATGGGCGGAACTTAGTGACATGACCATAGGCAGAATTTAGTAACATGACCATGGGCGGAATTTAGTAACATGACGATAGGCAGAAGTTACTGACATGACCATAGGCGGAATTCAGAGACATGACCATGGGCGGAATTAGCCAACATGACCATAGGCAGAATTTAGTAACATGACCAAGCACGGAATTTAGTAACATGACCTTAGGCGTAATTTAGTAACATCACCAGGGACGGAATTTAGTAACATGAGCATAGTCGGAATTTAGTGACATGACCATGGGCGGAATTTAGTAACATGACCATAGGCAGAAGATACTGACATGACCATGGGTGGAATTTAGTGACATGACCATGGGTGGAATTTAGTGACATGACCATAGGCAGAATTAGCCAACATGACCATAGGCAGAAGTTACGGACATGACTATGGGAGGAATTAGCCAACATGGCCATAGGCAGAATTAGCCGAATGACCATGGGCGAAATTTAGTAACATGACCATGGACGGAATTAGCCAACATGACCATAGGCGGAATTAGCCAACATGACCATGGGCAGAATCTAGTAACATGATCAAAGGTAGAATTTAGTGACATGACCATAGGCGGAAGTTACTGATATGACCATAGGCAGAATTAGCCAACATGACCATAGGCGGTATTAGCCAATATGACCAAAAGCAAAAGTTACTGACATGACCATAGGCGGAATTCAGTGACATGACCATGGGCGGAATTAGCCAACATTACCATAGGCAGAATTTAGTAACATGACCATAGGCGGAATTTAGTAACATGACCAGGGGCGGAATTTAGTAACATGACCATAGGCGGAATTTAGTGACATGACCATAGGCGGAATAAGCCAACATGATCATGGGCGGAATTTAGTAACATGACCATAGGCAGAAGTTACTGACATGACCATGGTCAGAATTTAGTGACATGACCATGGGCGGAATTCAGTGACATGACCATGGGCCGAATTATCCAACATGACCATAGGCGGAATTTAGTTACATGCCCATGGGCGGAATTTAGTAACATGACAATAGGCGGAATTTAGTGACATGACCATAGGCTGAATTATCCAACATGACCATTGGCAGAATCTAGTAACATGATCAAAGGCAGAAGTTACTGACATGACCATAGGCAGAAGTTACTGACATGACCATGGGAGGAATTAGCCAACATGACCATAGGCCGAATTTAGAGACATGACCATGGGCAGAATTAGCCAACATGACCATGGGCGGAATTTAGTGGCATGACCATAGGCGGAATTTAGGAACATGACCATAGGCAGAATTTAGTAACATGACCAAGGGCGGAATTTAGTAACATGACCATGGGCGGAATTAGCTAACATGAACATGGATAGATTTTAGTTACATGACCATTGGGCGGAATTTAGAAACATGACCATAGGCCGAATTAGCCAACATGACCATAGGCAGAAGTAACGGACATGACCATAGATCGAATTTAGTAACATGACCATGGGCGGAATTTAGTAACATGAGCAGGGGCAGAATTTAGTGACATGACCATAGGCGGAATATAGTAACATGACCATAGCCAGAATTGGCCAACATGACCATAGGCAGAAGTTACTGACATGACCATAGGCAGAAGTTACTGACATGACCATAGGCGGAATTAACCGACATGACCATAGGCAAAATTAGCCAACATGACCGTAGGCAGAAGTTACGGACATGACCCTGGGCGGAATTAGCCAACATGACCATGGGCGGAACTTAGTGACATGACCATAGGCAGAATTCAGTGACATGACCATGGGCGGAATTAGCCAACATGACCATAGGCAGAATTTAGTAACATGACCAAGCGCGAAATTTAGTAACATGACCTTAGGCGGAATTTAGTGACATGACCATAGGCGGAATTAGCCAACATGACCATGGGCGGAATTTAGTAACATGACCATATGCAGAAGTTACTGACATGACCATGGGCGGAATTTAGTGACATGACCATGGTTGGAATTTAGTGACATGACCATAGGCAGAATTAGCCAACATGACCATAGGCAGAAGTTACGGACATGACCATGGGAGGAATTAGCCAACATGACCATAGGCAGAATTAGCCGACATGACCATGGGCGGAATTTAGTATCATGACCGTGGACGGAATTAGCCAACATGACCATAGGCGTAATTAACCAACATGACCATAGGCCGAATTTAGTTACATGCCCATGGGCGGAATTTAGTAACATGACCATAGGCCGAATTTATTGACATGACCATAGGCTGAATTATCCAACATGACCATGGGCAGAATCTAGTAACATGATCAAAGGTTGAATTTAGTGACATGACCATAGGCAGAAGTTACTGACATGACCATAGGCGGAATTAGCCAACATGACCATAGGCGGTATGAGCCAATATGACCAAAAGCAGAAGTTACTGACATGACAATAAGGGGAATTTAGTGACATGACCATGTTCAGAATTAGCCAACATGACCACGGGCAGAAGTTACTGACATGACCATTGGCGGAATTTAGTAACATGACCATAGGCGGATTTGCCAAAATGACCATAGGTGGAATTTAGTGACATGAACATGGGTGGAATTAGCCAACATGACCATAGGCGGAATTTAGTAATATGACCATTTGTGGAATTTAGTAACATGACCTTAGGCGGAATTTCGTAACATGATCATAGGCAGAATTAGCCAACATGACCATGGGCGGAATTTAGTAACATGACCATAGGCAGAAGTTACTGACATGACCATGGGCGGAATTTAGTGACATGACCATGGGTGGAATTAGCCAACATGACCATAGGCGGAATTTAGTAACATGACCATTTGTGGAATTTAGTAAAATAACCTTAGGCGGAATTTAGTAACATGATCATAGGCAGAATTAGCCAACATGACCATGGGCGGAATTTAGTAACATGACCATAGGCAGAAGTTACTGACATGACCATGGGCGGAATTTAGTGACATGACCATGGGCGGAATTTAGTAACATGACCATAGGCAGAATGAGCCAACATGACCATATGCAGAAGTTACGGACATGACAATGGGTGGAATTTAGTCACATAACCATGGACGGAATTAGCCAACATGACCATAGGCGGAATTTAGTTACATGCCCATGGGCGGAATTTAGTAACATGACCATAGGCGGAATTTAGTGACATGACCATAGGCTGAATTATCCAACATGACCTTTGGCAGAATCGAGTAACATGATCAAAGGTAGAATTAATTGACATGACCATAGGCAGAAGTTACTGACATGACCATGGGCGGAATTAGCGAACATGACCATAGGCAGAAGTTACTGACATGACCATAGGAAGAAGTTACTGACGTGACCATGGGCAGAATTAGCCAACATGACCATAGGCGGAATTCAGTGACATGACCATGGGCGGAATTAGCCAACATGACCATAGCCATAATTTAGTAACATGACCTTAGGCGTAATTTAGTAACATCACCAGGGGCGGAATTTAGTAACATGACCAAAGGCAGAAGATACTGACATGACCATGGGCGGAGTTTAGTGACATGACCATGGGTGGAATTTAGTGACATGACCAGAGGCAGAATTAGCCAACATGACCATAGGCAGAAGTTACGGACATGACCATGGGAGGAATTAGCCAACATGACCATATGCAGAATTAGCCGACATGACCATGGGCGGAATTTAGTAACATGACCATGGATGGAATTAGCTAACATGACCATAGGCGGAATTAGCCAACATGACCATGGGCAGAATCTAGTAACATGATCAAAGGTAGAATTTAGTGACATGACCATAGGCGGAAGTTACTGATATGACCATAGGCAGAATTAGCCAACATGACCATAGGCGGTATTAGCCAATATGACCAAAAGCAGAAGTTACTGACATGACCATAGGCGGAATTCAGTGACATGACCATGGGCGGAATTAACCAACATTACCATAGGCAGAATTTAGTAACATGACCAGGGGCGGAATTTAGTAACATGACCATAGCCGGAATTAGCCAACATGACCATGGGCGGAATTTAGTAACATGACCATAGGCAGAAGTTACTAACATGACCATGGGCGGAATTTAGTGACATGACCATGGGTGGAATTTAGTGACATGACCATGGGCGGAATTTAGTAACATGACCATAGGCAGAATTAGCCAACATGACCATAGGCAGAAGTTACGGACATGACAATGGGAGGATTTAGCCAACATGACCATAGGCAGAATTATCCGACATGACCATAGCCGGAATTTAGTTACATGCCCATGGGCGGAATTTAGTAACATGACCATAGGCGGAATTTAGTGACATGACCATAGGCTGAATTATCCAACATGACCATTGGCAGAATCTAGTAACATGATCAAAGGTAGAATTTAGTGACATGACCATAGGCAGAAGTTACTGACATAACCATAGGCAGAAGTTACTGACATGACCATGGGCGGAATTAGCCAACATGACCATAGGCGGAATTCA
Organism: Acipenser ruthenus; assembly: GCF_902713425.1. Taxonomy (NCBI): domain Eukaryota; kingdom Metazoa; phylum Chordata; class Actinopteri; order Acipenseriformes; family Acipenseridae; genus Acipenser; species Acipenser ruthenus. The sequence goes on from NC_081211.1 coordinate 11,211,842, forward strand.
GAGATATGACCATGGGCGGAATTAGCCAACATGACCATGGGCGGAATTTAGTAACATGACCATAGGCAGAAGTTACTGACATGACCATGGGCGGAATTTAGTGACATGACCATGGGTGGAATTTAGTGACATGACCATAGGCAGAATTAGCCAACATGACCATAGGCAGAAGTTACGGACATGACCATGGGAGGAATTAGCCAACATGACCATAGGCAGAATTAGCCGACATGACCATGGGCGGAATTAAGTAACATGACCATGGACGGAATTAGCCAACATGACCATAGGCAGAATAAGCCAACATGACCATAGGCCGAATTTAGTTACATGCCCATGGGCGTAATTTAGTAACATGACCATAAGCCGAATTTAGTGACATGACCATAGGCGGAATTATCCAACATGACCATGGGCAGAATCTAGTAACATGATCAAAGGTTGAATTTAGTGACATGACCATAGGCAGAAGTTACTGATATGACCATAGGCGGAATTAGCCAACATGACCATATGCGGTATGAGCCAATATGACCAAAAGCAGAAGTTACTGACATGACAATAAGGGGAATTTAGTGACATGACCATGTTCGGAATTAGCCAACATGACCATGGGCAGAAGTTACTGACATGACCATTGGTGGAATTTAGTAACATGACCATAGGCGGAATTTGCCAAAATGACCTTAGGTGGAATTTAGTGACATGAACATGGGTGGAATTAGCCAACATGACCATAGGCGGAATTTAGTAACATGACCATTTGTGGAATTTAGTAACATGACCTTAGGCGGAATTTAGTAACATGATCATATGCAGAATTAGCCAACATGACCATTTGCGGAATTAGCCGACATGACCATAGGCGGAATTAGCCGACATGACCATAGGCGGAATTCAGTAACATGACCCTGGGCGAAATTAGCCAACATGACCATGGGAGGAATTTAGTAACATGACCATAGGCAGAATTAGCCAACATGACCATAGGTGGAATTAGCCAAAATAACCATGGGAGGAATTAGCCAACATGACCATGGGCGGAACTTAGTGACATGACCATAGGCAGAATTTAGTAACATGACCATGGGCAGAATTTAGTAACATGACCATAGGCAGAAGTTACTGACATGACCATAGGCAGAATTCAGTGACATGACCATGGGCGGAATTAGCCAACATGACCATAGGCAGAATTTAGTAACATGACCAAGTGAGGAATTTAGTAACATGACCTTAGGCGTAATTTAGTAACATCACCAGGGGCGGAATTTAGTAACATGAGCATAGTCGGAATTTAGTGACATGAGCATAGGCAGAATTAGCCAACATGACCATAGGCGGAATTAGCCAACATGACCATGGGCGGAATCTATTAACATGATCAAAGGTAGAATTTAGTGACATGACCATCGGAGGAAGTTACTGATATGACCATAGACAGAATTAGCCAACATGACCATAGGCGGTATTAGCCAATATGACCAAAAGCAAAAGTTACTGACATGACCATGGGCGGAATTAGCCAACATGACCATGGGAGGAATTTAGTAACATGAACATAGGCGGAATTAGCCAACATGACCATGGGCAGAATCTAGTAACATGATCAAAGGTAGAATTTAGTGACATGACCATAGGCAGAAGTTACTGACATAACCATAGGCAGAAGTTACTGACATGACCATGGGCGGAATTAGCCAACATGACCATAGGCAGAATTTAGTAACATGACCATAGGCGGAATTTAGTAACATGACCAGGGGCGGAATTTAGTAACATGACCATAAGCGGAATTTAGTGACATGACCATAGGCGGAATTAGCCAACCTGACCATAGGCAGAAGTTACTGACATGACCATGGGCGGAATTTAGTGACATGACCATGGGCGGAATTTAGTGACATGACCATGGGAGGATTTAGCCAACATGACCATAGGCAGAATTAGCGAACATGACCATAGGCGGAATTTAGTTACATGCCCATGGGCGGAATTTAGTAACATGACAATAGGCGGAATTTAGTGACATGACCATAGGGTTATAATTATCCAACATGACCATTGCCAGAATCTAGTAACATGATCAAAGGCAGAAGTTACTGACATGACCATAGGCAGAAGTTACTGACATGACCATGGGCGGAATTAGCCAACATGACCATAGGCGGAATTTAGAGACATGACCATGGGCAGAATTAGCCAACATGACCATGGGCGGAATTTAGTGGCATGACCATAGGCGGAATTTAGGAGTATGTCCATAAGCAGAAGTTACTGACATGACCGTAGGCGGAATTTAGTAACATGACCATAGGCGGAATTTAGTAACATGACCATGGGCGAAATTTAGTAACATGACCATAGGCAGAAGTTACTGACATGACCATAGGCGGAATTTAGTAACATGACCATGGGCGGAATTAGCTAACATGACCATGGGCGGAATTTACTGACATGACCATAGGCGGAATTCAGTGACATGACCATGGGCGGAATTAGCCAACATGACCATAGGCATAATTTAGTAACATGACCATGCGCGGAATTTAGTAACATGACCTTAGGCGTAATTTAGTAACATCACCAGGGGCGGAATTTAGTAACATGGGCATAGTCGGAATTTAGAAACATGACCATAGGCAGAATTAGCCAACATGACCATAGGCAGAAGTTACAGACATGACCATAGGCGGAATTTTGTAACATGACCATGGGCGGAATTTAGTAACATGAGCATGGGCAGAATTTAGTGACATGACCATGGGCGGAATATAGTAACATGACCATAGGCAGAATTGGCCAACATGACCATAAGCAGAAGTTACTGACATGACCATAGGCAGAAGTTACTGACATGACCATAGGCGGAATTAACCGACAAGACCATAGGCAAAATTAGCCAACATGACCATAGGCAGAAGTTACGGACATGACCATGGGAGGAATTAGCCAACATGACCATAGGCAGAAGTCACTAACATGACCATAGGCGGAATTAGCCGACATGACCATAGGCGGAATTCAGTAACATGACCCTGGGCGGAATTAGCCAACATGACCATGGGCAGAATTTAGTAACATGACCATAGGCAGAATTAGCCAACATGACCATAGGTGGAATTAGCCAAAATGACCATAGGAGGAATTAGCCAACATGACCAAGCGCGGAATTTAGTAACATGACGATAGCCGTAATTTAGTAACATCACCAGGGGCGGAATTTAGTAACATGACCATAGGCAGCATTTAGTAACATGACCATAGGTGGAATTAGCCAAAATGACCATAGGAGGAATTAGCCAACATGTCCATGGGCGGAATTTAGTAACATGACCATAGGCAGAAGTTACTGACATGACCATAGGCGGAATTCAGTGACATGACCATGGGCGGAATAGCCAACATGACCATAGGCATAATTTAGTAACATGACCAAGCGCGTAATTTAGTAACATGACCTTAGGCGTAATTTAGTAACATCACCATGGGCGGAATTTAGTAACATGGGCATAGTCGGAATTTAGTGACATGACCAGAGGCGGAATTAGCCAACATGACCATGGGCAGAAGTTACCGACATGACCATGGGAGGAATTAGCCAACATGACCATAGGCAGAATTAGCCGACATTACCATGGGCGGAATTTAGTAACATGACCATGGACGGAATTAGCCAACATGACCATAGGCGGAATTAGCCAACATGACCATGGGCGGAATCTAGTAACATGATCAAAGGTAGAATTTAGTGACATGACCATAGGTGGAAGTTACTGATATGACCTAGGCAGAATTAGCCAACATGACCATAGGCGGTATTAGCCAATATGACCAAAAGCAGAAGTTACTGACATGACCATAGGCGGAATTCAGTGACATGACCATGGGCGGAATTAGCCAACATTACCATAGGCAGAATTTAGTAACATGACCATAGGCGGAATTTAGTAACATGACCAGGGGCGGAATTTAGTAACATGACCATAGGCGGAATTTAGTGACATGACCATAGGCGGAATAAGCCAACATGATCATGGGCGGAATTTAGTAACATGACCATAGGCGGAATTTAGTGACATGACCATAGCCAGAATTAGCTAACATGACCATAGGCGGAATTTAGTGACATGACCATAGCCAGAATTAGCTAACATGACCATGGGCAGAATTTAGTAACATGACCATGGGTGGAATTTAGTAACATGACCATAGCCAGAATTAGCTAACATGACTATGGGCGGAATTTAGTAATATGACCATAGGTAGAATTTAGTGACATGACCATAGCCACAATTAGCTAACATGACCATAGGTGGAATTTAGTGACATGACCATAGCCAGAATTAGCTAACATGACCATGGGCAGAAGTTAGTAACATGACCATAGGCGGAATTTAGTAACATGACCATAGCCAGAATTAGCTAACATAACCATAGGCGGAATTTAGTGACATGACCATAGGCAGAATTAGCCAACATGACCATAGCTGCGATTAAACGTTACCTTCTCCTAAAGGGACAGATTTGCTATGTGTGGCGGTTTGGGATATTGACGAGGTCGCAATGAACTAGTGGCTTGCTCCCTTAATGCAAATAGATGGTAGATACACCGGGGAGGTAGGTGCATATTACTAGGGGCACGGTCTTTCGATCCAAAAGATTTTTCTAAGTCAGGACGGAGGTTCATTCTAAGGGCACGAACGACCGATTGAAGCCGTGTGGGAGGCCCTGCACCCTGGACAGGGTCTCCCTTCACCCCTGGCGGCTTCCTCCCCTGGAAGTCTGCCTGATGGCCCCCTCCCGCGCCTGGCACCGGTTCAGGCCGGGCTGGAGGCCCCGTTCCTCATGCTTAGGACGGGGCTAAGCCCCCTTACGGACTGGGTGAAGTGCTGACCAAGCTCTGGTCATGTTCTGGCCTATCTCTGGTCATGTGGCTGGAGTCACCTGTGCCACCTGTGGCACAGGTTTAGGCTGGGCCAGAGGCTCTCTCCACCATACTCAGGACGGGGCTAAGCCCCCTTACGGACTGGGCTAAGTTGTGACCAAGCTCTGGTCATGTGGCTGGAGTCACCTGTGCCACCTGTGGCACAGGTTTAGGCTGGGCCAGAGGCTCTCTCCACCAGCCTCAGGACAGGGCTAAGCCCCCTTACAGACTGGGCGAAGTTCTGACCAAGCTCTGGTCATGTTCTGGCTAATCTCTCGTCATGTGGCTGGAAGGGGGGTTGACCTCCCGCGCCTGGCGCCCGTTCCTGCGGGCCTGGAGGCTCCCATTTTCGGCTCGAGATCCGGGGTTAGCGCCCTTGACGCCTCTGTGCGTTCCCTGTCAGTCTCTGGTCATTTCTACCTTCTCCGGAGGTGATTTGGTAGCTATGGTCATGTTGAGAGGAATTTTCAGAGGGAAATCCCTATCTTTAACATTATATGACCATAGTCCGGAGTTTTATCGGCTCCGGCAGAATCTAAGTTTTCCAAAAGACATGATCATGTTGCCTATCTTTAACATTGCATCACCATGGCCACCTCGGGGCAGTTTGGGGAAGTTTCCCAAGGGCAGAGGCCAAGAAGCGCCGCCGGGCAGCAGCGACTCCTTTTCCCAAGGACCCGGGCCCTCCCTCCCTTCAGGTTCCCCCGGTTAAGGTACAACGGGGGGGTCCGCGGAGATTTCTGTCGTCAGGGTTTTTTGATCAAAATGATTTGACTAAGTCAGGACCGAGGTGTCAGAATGCATGTGAAGGACCCGTTTGGAGCCGTCATTTGGAGTCTGTTGCTGGGCAGGAGTTGAATGAACCTCCTCATTTCAAACACTTACCTGCTTTCTGTGTTCGAGACGGATGTTTCAGAAAAATGCAGGTGTCCCATCCGTTGAAGCAGGGCTTGGAGGCTTCGTGCGGGCAGCAGTTGACGGGATTTCTCCTTGTGTTCCCTGATGGAATTTCTCTCTTTGTGCAAGGGTCCTTCATAAAATCACACACATAGACGAAGACTGAATCTTACCATGCTTGATCTAAAAAACCCTGCCTGACCCACCCTACCGTGGACTGGGGTGAGCGGAGTTGAGTTTGGTCGCCACACCATCACTCTCTCCGGAAGGGAGTCCAAGGATCGGGCCGAATGCTTGCGCCGTCACGGTGTACGCTGAAGCCCGGGGATGAGGTTCTTTTTCTGGGCAAGATGCGAGCGCGCGCCTCGCATGTGTCCATTGAGGGGTGGTTCACGGCTTTGGCGTCCCCACCTGCTTGCCCAGACTTGGGGCCGAATTCTGGGCAGGAAGATGGCCGCGTTGACCGCCTCGCGTTCCAGTCTCCCGACTCCCCTCCTCGTCTGAGTGTTGGCCATGAGCTGGTCGGGGTGACTGCCCCGCGCGGTTTAGTCTCCGACCACCCTTCCTCGCCAACGTGCGTTCTTCCCGAGAGTGAGACCCGGGCCGCACTCTTCGCGGCCGACAGTAGCGGGCCAGGTTCGGTGAACCCCGGCGGGGTTGCAGGGCCAAGATGGTGAGCTGTTGGCCGTTTTTGGAGGCCTCGTGCCGGGCAGGAGCCAGGTCGGGATGATTTCCATTGTGGTTAAGTCGCCTTGCCTGTGTTCCTTCCCCATGAACCGCGGCGATCTCGGATGCTGTTTGAGTGAATGGCTGGCGGTGGCAAGATGGTGAGCTGTTGGACGTTTTGGAGGCCTCGTGCCGGGCAGGAGCCAGGTGGGGAGGATTTCCCATGTGGTTAAGTCGCCCTGCCTGTGTTCCTTCCCGGGGCGGAGGTTTCCACACGATTGGCTTTTTCATTCCGACTCGGGAGGGCCCCTGCGGGCCGGTTTCGCACCGGTGTTCAGGCACGGCAGTTCCTCCCGAACCCTACAGTCGGACGCCGTTGAGAGAGGGTTTCCCTTCCTTCCCAGAGAGAAGCCTGGGGGAGGGGGGACGCTG
>NC_081211.1:11226263-11291263 GCF_902713425.1 Acipenser ruthenus
GCATTTTTGTTCATTGAAGAGATATTTTACATTATTTATATTTAATATTAAATATGTACTTTTTCTCTCTTTATTCTTAACAATTTTGTACATTTTTTCAGTCCTGGTATAGCCCTGTTTGCTGTTCCTAATATTCTGGCCATTCTCCTTGCGAATATTCTGGAGTATTTCAATGGAAAATCGAAAATTATGGAAGAACCGAGTGTGGAAGTTGAGACGTGCATGAGGGATCCAAGAATAAGTGCTCTTCCCTGGGTCACCATTGAGTTACATGACCAGAGACAAAATAGTGCTATATAACCAGTCACCATTGAGCTACATGACGAGACCCAGAATTAAGCTACATGCCCATAGTTAGAATTGAGCTACATGACCAGAGTCACCATTGAGCTACATGACCATAGTTAGAATTGAGCTACATGACCAGAGTCACCATTGAGCTACATGACCAGAGACAGAATTAAGCTACATGACCATAGTTAGAATTGAGCTACATGACGAGACCCAGAATTAAGCTACATGACCATAGTTAGAATTGTGCTACATGACCAGAATCACCTTTGAGCTACATGACAAGACCCAGAATTTAAGTAAATGCTTAAGTTTGCAGTGAAATGGGGGAGAATTGCCAATGCTGACCAAGTTCCCCCAGTCTCACAAAATTTTGAATTACTGTTATATCATTGTCTACTTGTTGTCCAGGCTTGATAAGTTCTACATTGCTCTACATACTGAACTGGATATTATCCTTGTGTTAATTCTCATTTTGCTGGAATATTGAGAGATATGAAAACACCAGTTGCTGGACGGTCAGGGTTAGGGTTGGTGTAACTGCTGGAGCTATGGTTAGGGTTAGGGTTAGTGTAACTGCTACAGCTAGGATTAGGATTGATAGAACTGCTGGAGCTAGGGCTATTGCTTGAGTATTGTTTTTTGTTAATTGAATAGTTATTATCATTTGTTAATTTTTAATATTAAATTTGAACTTTTTCTCTCTTTATTCTTAATATTTATGAGGTGTTTTCCAGTCCTATTATAGCCCTTTAGACCGTTCCTAATATTCAGGTCATTCTCCTTGCTTTAATTCTTGAACATTTTGCTGGACAATTGAGAAATACAGAAAAACCAGGAGCTGGAGGATCAGGGGTAGGGTTAGGGACAGAGGTTGAGTTAGAGAATATCTTTAAATTACAGGAAACTGCCAAGTAACATATTTTCAGTGCTGGTATATCACAAGTCTCTCTTCCTAATGACCTGGGCATTATCCTTGCGAATATTCTGTATGATTTCAATGGAAAATCGAAAATTATGAAAGAACCGAGTGTGGAAGGAGAATCGTGCACGAGGTAGCTGAGAATAAGTGCTCTTCCCTGGGCACAGTGTAGCACTACACTCCCTGTGTCCATGGAAGTTTGCAGTGAGAATGGGGGAGAATCGTCACTGATGACCTAGTTCTCCCACTCTCACAAAATGTTGAATTACTGTTATATCATTGTCTACTTGTTTGCAGCCTTGATATGTTCTACATTGGTCTACATACTGAACTAAATATTATCATTGTGTTAATTCTCGACCATTTTGCTGGAAAATTGAGAGATATGCAAACACCAGGAGCTGGTCACTGCCCATTTTGCCATCTCAATATGTACCTGGACTACAGTAGACTCATTACCAGACAGCATTTATGTGCCGAAGAGATACGAGCTGAGACCTACAACATTTGTTCCTGTCTGAGAAGAACATACTGACTGCTTCTGAGAGCTTTCACTTCCATTCTAGACTTCACTGGAACCCTTTTCTTGTTTACCAATAATGAACTAAAAATATAAAAAAGCCCCAAAATTAAAGATCACAACTTCTAGTTTACATTAAACTTGATTATTTAGCTGAGAAATGTGGAGATATTGAGAAACTGGGAAGAAACCATTGACATATTCAGCTATATTTCTATAACTGCCAGTTTACTAAAAATGAACTAGAAATACCAAAAATCCCCCAAACAGCCAAAAGTGAGTTTAAATTGAAGATCACAACTAGTTTACATTAAACTTGATTATTTGGCTGAGAGATGTGGAGAAATTGAGAAACTGGGAGGAAACCATTGACATATTCAGCTATTTTTCTATAACTGCAAGTTTACTAATAATGAATTAAAAATACAAAAAATCCCCAAAACAGCCAAAAGTGGGCTTAAATTAAAGATCTCAATTTCCAGTTTCCAGGGACATTAATTTTATGGCTGGGCGACATGCAGAATTGATGATATGGGGCCTGAAAGGTATCAATTTCCATAGACCATTATGACTGTCCAGACTTTTTAAAATAGTGTTTAAAAATAGTAAACATTGTGCAATTTGAGTGAGTGTGGTGTCTAATGATAGGTACAGATCTCCTCTACTTGATTGTATTATTTGATCACTCCCATGGTCTAGTCGTCCTGTACACAAAACCTTCTTTCAGATTCGAATCAGGACTGGTCAGAGAAGAAAATTCAAAAATTATTTAAAAATACTTAAACTTGTCAAAATGGTTTCTTTTTTTTCTAGAGTGCTTATGAAGAGCAGAGGTTTGGATAGTGAGAAAAAAAACCCGCAGAAAATAACGATTTGCCCGTTTTTCCATAGTGTGCACAAGTGCAGGTGAACAGTCTGAGATTAGGTAAAAAAATCGGAAAACATTTATATCACAGTGACTAAAAGTCCAATATGAAAAATGTCTTCAGATTACTGAATATGAAAGGACTGCCTATGACACTGTGATTTTTAATTTTCGAAAAACTACTGGTGAAAAAAAATGACTGATAATTTCAAATCAGGACAATCAGGGATTATTAGGACAGATGGTATAAAATTAGGAGTTATAACTTTTTTTACTCAAAACTTATATAGCTGTGTTCAGAGTGCTGTCAGGCCCCCGAATCTGCTGCCAAAAAAAATTATCGCCCCAAAATAAAGAAGTTCAGTTTTGGGAAAACTGCCACTAGTGGCATATTTATTTTAAAAAAAATGAAAAAAATTTCCCTAACAAAAATTTTTTTTATATGAAAAAGGAGGTCAAAGTTTGAATATTGGCAACACAAAGTTAAATTTTTGGCGGGGTAGAGTCATCCTGTTGAGCCACACCGCGGGGGAATAGTTTGTTTTTATTCTAGGTAACTCTAGTGGAGATGGCAGATGGTATATGCGTTTGTGGACATTGCATTGGGAGAACATAAGAAAGTTTACAAACGAGAGGAGGCCATTCAGCCTATCTTGCTCGTTTGGTTGTTAGTAGCTTATTGATCCCAGAATCTCATCAAGCAGCTTCTTGAAGGATCCCAGGGTGTCCGCTTCAACAACATTACTGGGGAGTTGCTGTTGTTGAAGCTGACACCCTGTGTTTGTTCATGGCAGCAGTATGATTTCTTCTGCTCCTTGTATTGTTTGCGATGTGCGTGTATCTTTACGGCAAGGCAGCCGCATCTTCAGCTGCCATTCCTGTGGAATTGCTGATTACAATTTAGGTAGAAACACAACAGAGGTGCGTTTGCATCAATATTTATATATTCTTGTAAATAGTGAAGTTTATTGGTAAACGTGTTTAATAAAATAAATTTTAAAAAAACCCTCACAATACGGGCTTGGTTTGTGTGGCCACCGTATGCTTTTTGTGATAAAGCTGTTTGTTATCCGTTAACACACACACACACACCATGTAGCAAAAACAAAGGCAGGCCGTGTTTTGAAGCAGTGAATCGTTTTATTGCAGCATTGTATGCCATTGATTTATTTATTTATTTGTTTTATTTCTATGGTGCAGTAGTCTTTAAATATTTCTGGCGTTGGGCTGTTTTTGTGGGGCTAGGCGGCGCTGACGTACCCTTCGGTGCCCTGGAGTTGAGTTAAAGCGCAAGTCACCGCTTCCAAAACGACACGTAGATAGACTTGATCTCGTATTATTTTTTTACACCTCACATTCTTTCTCTGATCCTTCCTTCCAGGCTGAGTCACTCCTGGAGAGTAGGAACGGACACAGAGATCAAAAAAGAGAGAGAGAGGGGGGGTGCACTAGAGCTGATCGTCTGCAGAGGAGCGATTCTTTGAGCTCGGGGCTCACAAGGGAGCCGAAATGAGCGATGTTACCGTTGTTAAGGAAGGCTGGCTGCACAAGAGAGGTGAGTCCTGAAACGCTGTTACAGTCGCCACGGAAACCCGCGGTACAATTTCCTAAAATCTGCAACGAGAAATGAGTGTTCTGCAAAATTCTGAAGCAATGACTTTTTTTTAAATGAAAAAGTGAGTCTAAATAAATATGAAAGTAAGTTTAATTAGTTTAAATTCATTTTTTATTCAATCACATTACTAAAATCTGAAGAACAAACATGTTTGCCATATTTTATGGAAATCAAAGAAGAAAAAAAACACATTAAAGCAAAGAGTGCAGTTTTTTAAAAATAACTTGCAGTACTGACTATCGGATGCCTATTTTTTTTAGAAATATACATAAAACATAACAATTCTTAAAAAGTTATGGCCAAAACATATTCCTATATTTAATCGCATTAGTAATAATGCTTGCCTAGCAGAATAAGATTGCAGTGCTGCACTGGGATTCTCATCAGCACGGGTACATTTTATAAACGCACTCTTTTACAAACGTGTACGAGGCTTGGAGTATTTTTGTACAGATGTAACGGGGTATTTTTAGAAACATGTGCGGTTCAACAAACTGTTGTAATTCTAAAACGCAACCACAAATCAGCACTGGAAATAGTTTAGAAACTGTGACAAGCGCTTGGAAACAGTGACCGGCGACACTGATTGGTTGATAAACTAGCTTTTTTGTTTCTTTGACCAAGGCCACAGTGTGAAAGTGCTGCCATCACACACCAAGGCCAACAAGATGCTCGGATATATTGTGAGAGGTGTTGAATTTAAATCGAGGGAAGTAATGAAGTAATGTTAAAACTTTACAATGCATTAGTAATACCTCAACTAGAATATTGTGTTCAGTTTTGGTCACCTCGTTACAAAAAGGATATTGCTGCTCTAGAAAGAGTGCAAAGAAGAGCAACCAAAATTATCCTTGGTTTAAAAGGCATGTCGTATGCAGACAGGCTAATAGAATTGAATCTATTCAGTCTTGAACAAAGAAGACTACGCGGTGATCTGATTCAAACATTCAAAATCGTAAATGGTATAGACAATGTTGACCCAGGGGACTTTTTTGACCTGAAAAAAGAAACAAGGACCAGGGGTCACAAATGGAGATTAGATAAAGGGGCATTCGAACAGAAAATAGGAGGCACTTTTTTACACATAGAATTGTGAGGGTCTGGAACCAACTCCCCAGTAATGTTGTTGAAGCTGACACCCTGGGATCCTTCAAGAAGCTGCTTGATGAGATTCTGGGATCAATAAACTACTAAGAACCAAATGAGCAAGATTGTCTGAATGGCCTCCTCTTGTTTGTAAACTTTCTTATGCTCTTATGTTTCCTCCAAATATCTCTCCAGCTCAAACTGCTTTTCGTGTGCCATTCTTCTCACTATGTTCTTATGTTCTTGTAAGAAAGTGCAATGGGCCTTTTGCCCTTTACAAAATAGCTTTCTGGTTCACATTGTCTTTTAAACCCCTTGTGTTCAATGAAATAAAAGATAGACTTGTTTTTAACGATAACAAAGTAAAAACTGCCGTTTAACCTCTCAGCAGTATATGAAAAACAAAAACCAGTCATAGCTTTCCTTTAGAGGTAGAATGAACAGGGTCATCCCTCAATTATCAAATATCCCCCCACAGTTCACTTTTATTTGTAAATAGTCCTCACATGTCTCTACACTAGACTCTACCTCTCACTCCTTTGCATAAATGCGGCAACCTTTTATGAATCCAACAGGGCCACGACAGTATGCTTTTCCCCGCTGCATTTCTTGCTTGTTGAATGCGCGGCCAAAGGGCTTCCCTAGCCAGTTTGTCATCTCTGGTCGAGTCCTCAGTGAAATGGATACCCGCCTCCTTGCAGACCTGGGACTCCTTGGTCATCTTCCATATGCCATCTCTGTGTTGCCGTTTAGTAAACTGGATGATCACCTGGCGGGTCCGCTTCTCCTCCTTCCTTCCCAGGCGATGTACCGTGTCCACGTACTCGTCCATTTTCTGTGACCATTCTGGGGCTGCTCTTCCGAGTAGCTGTATCATGTCCTCCCTGATGTTTTCACTCATTTTCTCCCTCATTCCTTTGACTCTCAGGTTCCACCGTCCTCCTCTCTGGACCTCTCCTTGAGCTCGTTGACTTCTGTACATAAGGTAGATTTTTGTTTTTCCAGGGTAGAGACCTTCTGCTTACATTCCTTCACCTCTGCTGCGTTGAACTCCATTGCCTTGGTAAGACTGGCAATCAATACACAGTTCTGTGTCATCTGCGTATCTTTTTTTCTTGTGTATTGAATCTAGCTGAGAGTGCGGTGATAGCAGCCAGCACAGCAGCGGAGGATGATGCTGGTTCATTAGGTTTAGTCAATTTCCGAACGTGGGCTACTTTGGACGGTGTCATAGGTGTGGAATCGCTCGCCTCGTCAAGGCTCCGTTTATCACTGCCACTCGCCGTGAGATCCATAGCCATAGCAGACTCATGCTCCGCTGGAGATGTGGATCTGTACTTTCGTGGGCTCGTTCTGAACTTCTGGCTCCATCTCTGTTTCATTTTCTTTGTTTGACATGGTTAGACTGTCGATTTCAACTGTTTAGTGGGGGTTAAAAGAACTAATAAATTCCGTTCAGACTATGTGCAGCCGCTCAGTCCCCCATCGTGCTGGAAGTCAGGTCTAAGGCTGTGTTCATGAATATATCACTGAACAAAAATATAAACGCAACATGCAACACTGATTTACAGTTCATATAAGGAAATCAGTCAATTGAAATAAATTCATTAGGCCCTAATCTATGGATTGCACGACTGGGAATACAGATAGGCATCTTTTGGTCACAGATACCTTAAAAAAAAAGATAGGGGTGGCTCCCGATTGGCGCATCCAGTAAAAGCACTTGCGTATAGTGCAGGATGTGCCCTATAGTCTGGACGTCGCGAGTTCAAGTCCAGGCTATTCCTTTGCCGACCGAGGACGGGAGCTCCCAGGTGGTGGCGCTCGATTGGCCGAGCGCTGCCCGGGGGGAGGGAAGGTTCGGTCGGCCAGGGTGTCCTCGGCTCACCGCGCACCATCGACCCTTGCAGTCTGATCGAGCGACTGCGGGCTTGCCTGTAAAATGCCACAGAGCTGCATTGTCCTCCGACGCTGTAGCTCTGGGTGGCTGCATGGTGAGTCTGCAGAGTGTAAAGAAGTTTTGTTGCAGATCTGTGCAGAACTGCGTTAATCTGCACTACATTAAGCTGTAGTATTTTGTATTTAATCATATCTTGATGTAACTATCACTGTCACTGTTATCTGCTGTATTATTGAATTGTATTTTGTCACACTTGCACTTGCTTGAACCAAAGTCATTGTATTTATCTTGCTCTATTGTATTACTTGTACTGTAAACTTGAAATGTATTTGCTTACGATTGTAAGTCGCCCTGGATAAGGGCGTCTGCTAAGAAATAAATAATAATAATAATAATAATAATAATAATAATAATAATAATAATAATAATAGTCGCTGTGCTCAAGCTAAGTGGGAATGGATGGAGACAAACCATGGCATTATATTCAGGAGTTTATACAGTGCTAATGGCAATTGTCTTTTTTTTGTAATATTTCTCAACATCCAATGGAAACATCTGCATTTTTACATATGTAATATATTAGGTGAAATAGACAAAGTGTGGTGACAATGATGTTCTCATTGTTAAAGAATCAAAATGTGTGGTCTTGAAATCTAAATGCTATATTCATGTTGTATACAGTGCATTTTTAAACATGCGCTGGCAGTGTATAACAGTTAAGTTTATAGAATAAACTACGATGGGCTACGGTTTTGTTTCCTCTGCTGGCTAGTGGGGAGAATGTGTTTTAAATTGGGGTAAAATGTTAAGATATGAAAAGTGTTGTCAGTCACAATACAATAATAAGAATCTACTGCTGCAGCCACCAGCCTTTTTTCCTGCCTCCTAATGTCTTTGGGCGGCCACTGCAGTGTGCAGTACAAGTCTAATGCTTCCCTGTGCACTGCTGTAATTGGTACAACATTCCTATTAGCTCCAGGTCACCAGCACTCGGTTTCATTGCTCCAGGCTTCTCCACAGCAGCAGCACCCCGGAGAGCTCAAACCACTTCATAGTCATTCTCTATTTAGCATTAAAAACAATAAATGGCA
Organism: Acipenser ruthenus; assembly: GCF_902713425.1. Classification (NCBI taxonomy): domain Eukaryota; kingdom Metazoa; phylum Chordata; class Actinopteri; order Acipenseriformes; family Acipenseridae; genus Acipenser; species Acipenser ruthenus. The sequence continues at coordinate 11,234,554 of NC_081211.1, forward strand.
CAAAATAATACATTCTCTTTATGGAGAACAAAAGCTTCTTATCTTTAATCCATCCATAGCGTTCAGTTAAATCCAATATTTTCATTAAGAAAAAAATTATATCATCTTAGACATACCCTCCTAAAAATATAAAAATAACATTTTCATTGAACGAAAACCTTAACATTTTCAAATTGACACATTTACATAACCTTATCAATATTATTAGTAGTTGTATAATTACTATTAATTTATTATTATTGTTGAAACAAAACGGTGACAGTGATTTTAGTTTAGACTTTTTGGTAAACATCTTGGCTGTTTAAAAAATGTATGAATACATTCTAAACCAAAATGTAATGTATTGTTTTGCTTTTAGTGAGAGATGTTCATTCAGTGCTGAGGAAGACTGTCACTGATTGTGCAGTTCTGTGCATTGGCTGTAGGTATGGCTATAGGTTTAACATGGAATCATTGCAGAATTTGTTTTACCACCTTTTTATATACTAACAATAATCCATTGATATGGGTTAACCATGTACATAACATATTTGAATCAGAATACACTCCAATCTCTGTTAGTGGTAATTAAGAAACTCACAATCCCAACAACATCTTCCTTGTGTATCTGCAGTGTTGGGGACGTTACTTTAAAAAGTAATGTGTTACCTACTGGCCACTGGAGACACCTGCTGGGGGAAGAGAGATACTAATGCATTACTCCCCAACACTGCTTATCAAAAATCCAATACCTCACTAAAAGACATCCGCAGGGCTTCAGATGAGCCGTTCCATGTCGCAACTAAACTAGCCAAATATGTCCCAATAAGAAGAATAATTTTGATGAACTGGTACCAAATTAATTATGCTGAAGATTGCTTGCTTTTTGTCTGTTTAGTCAACTCTATTGCAGATTCTCATTATTAAAACCCAATAGATCAATTCATTGTTCCTTGATTCCTGTTATCTTCCTGTGTCCAGTAGCTGTTACTGGACCATGTAACCTCAATTGTATTACATTATTAGGTACCTGGATGCAATACTTCAAATTTGTATCCAGAACACAAAGCAGTGCCATTTTAAATATTGTTTTTACTTCTACCTGCTTTATGGTGAAGTATAGAAGAGTTGAAAGGTCACAACATCACATGATTTCTCAAGATCAGGAAGTAAAAACAAATGATCTGAACATGGTAAAACAGGCCTGCAAGCAACAAGACATCCAGTTAGAGAAACATTCTACAAATCTTAATATTGAAGCAACAAACCCTTCAAAGTGATTTCTCTAACTGGCTGGGGAAAAAAAAACACTTGAATGGCATTTGTAATCCATTGATCGTTTGAAATGGAATGGCCCACAAGAGTGCTTAGCATCTTCATGTCAGTTCCATCTTGAAACATTTTGCCAACAATAATACAAATGTAATCGGCGTTTTAAAAAACAAAACATAACCCTAAAAGTAATTGGAACTGCCCTTCCAAGACTTGGAAGGAAGGTCTTGAGTAGACCCAACCCTATAACCCCTATGCTCACTCCCACCCACCTGAGCTCAGATTAAAAAGTCAGTAGCCGGCAAGAGATTAAAGGCTTTACACGTGTAGCTAAATTGTATCCTGTTAATATTACTACTATTGCAATAAAGAAGGTCTTTTTAAAAGTTTGTTTCTACACTAATGACAGTAATGGGCTATGTAAAGCTACACCAAGTCCGTGTTCCAGCCGTGCTGTATCCAGCTATGAGAAAAGTGGAGGTACTGCCCTGTGTTAAACGAGCTTGCCATTCCCTTTTCATAACTGGGTGGTAACGCTGTCCTCTTGCCCTGCTTTCCAATTGTTAATGAGCACACTGCAACCCCCCTCCCAGCCATCAAACACGTCCTCCGTGGAGTTGATGAGCTTGGAGCTGGAAGCGGTGATGCTGGAAGCACAGTGAAGGGAGTTGCCGCAGACGGGAGGCAGGAGACGGTCCATGCCGTTGACCTTGGACGGCTCGTCCATGCCAACCGCATTGAGGTAAACCTCGCTCTGAGAGTACCTGAAGTCCTGCCACATGTGCTTGGGCTGAATAAGCCCGTCCGAGATGGTGTACATGGGTTCTGAGGAGCTGGGCTCCGAAACATGCCCGTTCATCTTGGAGAACAGCAGGCCCAGTCTCTTGAAAGAGTCCTTTTTGGAGCTGGAGATTCTCTGCAGCCGGTTGCCGTTCTTGACGAAGGACTTCTTGAGACCGTTGCTCTTTGGTTTCTCCCCCGCGATGTCGATTCCCGACATGGAGCGGAACAGAGCCGACACGCTGAAGGCGTCTCTCTTTTTGTCGGCCTGGTTGAAGGAGACATTCTTGGATTTGCACTTGCCCTCGCCCTCGTCGTTCATCTCGTCCTTCAGGGTGGCATCGCTGCTGGAGGAGTAGGTCCGCCGCGGGGGCTTCCTGTTGCCCAGCAGGTCGAGAACTTCGTAGCGGAAACTGGAAATATCCTGCTTCAGCTCCTGCAGGAAACAACGCTGTGAGCATCACAGAAAGAGCAGCAGAATGGGGGTGGAATATATATATATATATATATATATATATATAATCTATCTATATCATTTATCATAAGGGCTTTACTTTGTAGCTCCTGGTTGTAAAGAATCATGGGGAAAGTCCTGTAATTGTTTTGTTCACAGAAGACAGATAGGAAGTTTTAAAAGGCTGCTGGGAAGTTTTTACTACATTCACTTTGCAAGAAACAAGTAATGACTGAGTGTGGATGACTGCTCAGTTCTTGCCAGATCATGATGCATTTCCTTGTGCAGAACTGCAACATGTTCGCTGTGAGGCACACATGGCTCTCATGTCATTTCATTACTGTTATAGGACACTGCATAATTACTAACAGGTAATTATAATAGTACTTGAATGCAATTAGTGAGAAAGCAGTATCTGTGAAGCCTGATAATAGAGGAAGAGGGTGTGTGTGTGTTGAGAGTGATTTGGAAAATGTATTACTTGAGAGAGATGCAGCACTGAATTATGGCAGATAGGGGCATTAACTAGCACCTTACAAAGGGCAGCTTTTGGTGCAGTATCGGGTTACTTGTGTTGTAACAGCGAATCCTTCTAAGCCTTTCTCATGCCACAAAGAGGGTAAGCTTTAAGAGCACGTATGGAAACCTCTGAATGATGCTAAACAGCGCCCCCTGTTCCCTACAATGGCAGTCGTGACACTATGGAGCACATTATGTAACAACTGCACCAACCTCATTCCAGTGTCCCTCATGTGACTAATGTCTTCCCCACCAGTACCACCCTATATAACTGCAAGGAAGGTGAGCTCACCTTGAAATTCTCCTCCGTTAGACCCTCGTCTGTCTTGGCACTCCTTATCATGGAGTCTACATATCTTTTCACCAAATTTCTTATGACTTCCTGAAATGGAGCACAATTTTAATGTAGCATGTGGTCAATAAACCAGTTGTGGGAAAAAAAAATCATTTCTTTCAATTCAATATCAAGATTTATTTTCCCATCACAATGAAAACAATATCAGTACTACGTGTGTGCATTTATTATTAAAGTTTAATACCAATTAAAACCCATTTTATAGCGATTTCACAATATTATATTAGTCTTCTAAAAAGCAGCGGCCGTCTATAGCATACATTGCATTTGAAATGGTCTGTTTTTTGGCCCATGGCTGGCTTGAATGTAACACTGTACCTCAGCTTGGCCGGCAAACCTGGCTTTAACATTTGGGTCTATGGAAAAAAAAACAGCATCATTTTGAATAACATAATTAATAGTCATGTCATGTCGTGTTCCAATCATGTCTGTTATTAATGGAGGACATCTTCCAATCCTGCCTCAAGGTTTTGCCAATTTTCTCACATAAACCCAATGCTAGTGCCAGAATGCCTATCCAAGTTTCAAGTACAAGGCAATAGAAGAGATAGAAGAAGAGAGACAAGCATCAATTGATTATTTTGCATGAAGGTCATATTGTCAAGTATTATTTGATATTAAATGCCTTTCCAGAAGTTACATTTTTCAAGACAGTTTGACAGCCTGACAGCCTCTCAGATTTTATTCTGCGATTCCACGGTTGCTGTATACAGCATGCCAGCTAGTACACTGTTACCAGAGCATAGCTATTCATTTACATGCAAAACTCTTAAGATCATTTTTTCAGAGCTAAACGGATTTTAGATTCGGGTTACAAATCCTGCTAAGCTTTTAAGGTCTGTGGATGAAAAATAAAAAAAGGTTTTTTGTATCTGTAAAGAAACATTGAGCAGCCCTGTACTGACTATGAAAAGTAGCTCAGTTACAGAGCTGCCAGACCTGAAGGGACCCCAAGCATAAGAGTGGGGGTTTCACTGATAGGGAAGGCTTCTGATTTCAGTGTTGTTCAGTGTTTATGTTTTTGTTGGTGATCAGTGTTTATTGGGACTTTACTATTCCAGAATTGTGATGTGTTGACGCATCCCGAGAACTGCTCAAATCAAATATCAGCACAGATAAGATGTGAACACTGGACCTACAGTATATTGCTACAAAATACAAAACACAAAATACAAAATACTGCACCATGAACCAGAGAGCAGAGAGAACACAAAACACTGCATCATGAACCAGGGAGCAGAGGGAACACAAAATACAAAATACAAAATACTGCACCATGAACCAGAGAGCAGAGAGAACACAAAACACTGCATCATGAACCAGGGAGCAGAGGGAACACAAAATATAAAATACTGCACCATATATATATATATATATATATATATATATATATATATATATATATATATATATATATATATATATATATATATATATATATATATATATATATATATATATATGGAGTCAGGGAACCAGTGGAGTGCAGCAGCAAAGGTCATTCAAAATGATCTAGACAGCATTCAGAACTGGGCAGACACATGGCAAATGACATTTAATATAGAAAAGTGTAAGGTACTACACAGGCAATGCAAATATGCATTATAAATACCATATGGGAGATACTGAAGTTGAAGAAGGAATCTATGAAAAAGATCTAGGAGTTTATGTTGACTCAGAAATGTTAATCTAGACAATGTGGGGAAGCTATAAAAAAGGCCTATGGCAGGATGGCTCGCAGTGGTGAGGTGTGGTGACGTCACGGACCAGGAAGTAACTGAATCAAAACAATGGATGGGCGGGTGAAGCTGAATGCAACGGCACTCAGCGTGGATTTATTAAATAAACAAACCAAAAACAAAAGATTTAAACAAACAACAAAACAGAAACAAAAGGGCACAAGGGCCAAACGAATAAACAGACAAACAAGTATTAACAACAAACAACATATTAGGTGTAATAGACAAAGTGTGGTGACAATGATGTTCTCATTGTTAAAGAATCAAAATGCGTGGTCTTGAAATCTAAATGCTATATTCATGTTGTATACAGTGCATTTTTAAACATACGCTGGCAGTGTATAACAGTTAAGTTTATAGAATAAACTACGATGGGCTACGGTTTTGTTTCCTCTGCTGGCTAGTGGGGAGAATGTGTTTTAAATTGGGGTAAAATGTTAAGATATGAAAAGTGTTGTCAGTCACAATACAATAATAAGAATCTACTGCTGCAGCCACCAGCCTTTTTTTTCCTGCCTCCTAATGTTTTTGGGCTGCCTCTGCAGTGTGCAGTACTTCAAGTCTAATGCTTCCCTGTGCACTGCTGTAATTGGTACAACATTCCTATTAGCTTCAGGTCACCAGCACTCGGTTTCATTGCTCCAGGCTTCTCCACAGCAGCAGCACCCCGGAGAGCTCAAACCACTTCATAGTCATTCTCTATTTAGCATTAAAAACAATAAATGGCACAAAATAATACATTCTCTTCATGGCGAACAAAAGCTTCTTATCTTTAATCCATCCATAGCGTTCAGTTAAATCCAATATTTTCATTAAGAAAAAAAATGATATCATCTTAGACATACCCTCCTAAAAATATAAAAATAACATTTTCATTGAACGAAAACCTTAACATTTTCAAATTGACACATTTACATAACCTTATCAATATTATTAGTAGTTGTATAATTACTATTAATTTATTATTATTATTGAAACAAAACGGTGACAGTGATTTTAGTTTAGACTTTTTGGTAAACATCTTGGCTGTTTAAAAAATGTATGAATACATCCTAAACCAAAATGTAATGTATTGTTTTGCTTTTAGTGAGAGATGTTCATTCAGTGCTGAGGAAGACTGTCACTGATTGTACAGTTCTGTGCATTGGCTGTAGGTATGGCTATAGGTTTAACATGGAATCATTGCAGAATTTGTTTTACCACCTTTTTATATACTAACAATAATCCATTGATATGGGTTAACCATGTACATAACATATTTGAATCGGAATATACGCCAATCTCTGTTAGTGGTAATTAAGAAACTCACAATCCCTTTAATATCTTCCTTGTGTATTTGCAGTGTTGGGGACGTTTCTTTAAAAAGGTATATGTTACAGGTATATGTTACAGGTAACTAGTTCAAGTTCTAAGTAGTATCTTCTCAGCCACAGTTTACTTAGAATTAATTTTTCATTTTGGTCAGTCTGCATCTGGAAATATTCTTTGAAGATCCAGCTATTGAACCCACCCGTTCCCTCCTCCTGATGCCATTTTCTAGCAAGGATATGAACAGCGTTTTTATGTGAAATGTAAGGTTTGCCTGTTTTGAAGCAACCTTCTGAATTTCATGGTATGCATTAGTCATGGTCCTTCTTTATCTAACCTAAAAGTAACTTATTTCTTCACATAAAACATAATCTGTTACCATATTTTGTTACCTGTTTGAAAAAGGAACCATTACAGTTAGTTACTGAAAAAAGTAATCGAATTACAGTAATGCGTTTACAAGTAATGCATTACTCCCCAACACTGCTTATCAAAAATCCAATACCTCACTAAAAGACATCCGCAGGGCTTCAGATGAGCCGTTCCATGTCGCAACTAAACTAGCCAAATATGTCCCAATAAGAAGAATAATTTTGATGAACTGGTACCAAATTAATTATGCTGAAGATTGCTTGCTTTTTGTCTGTTTAGTCAACTCTATTGCAGATTCTCATTATTAAAACCCAATAGATCAATTCATTGTTCCTTGATTCCTGTTATCTTCCTGTGTCCAGTAGCTGTTACTGGACCATGTAACCTCAATTGTATTACATTATTAGGTACCTGGATGCAATACTTCAAATTTGTATCCAGAACACAAAGCAGTGCCATTTTAAATATTGTTTTTACTTCTACCTGCTTTATGGTGAAGTATAGAAGAGTTGAAAGGTCACAACATCACATGATTTCTCAAGATCAGGAAGTAAAAACAAATGATCTGAACATGGTAAAACAGGCCTGCAAGCAACAAGGCATCCAGTTAGAGAAACATTCTACAAATCTTAATATTGAAGCAACAAACCCTTCAGAGTGATTTCTCTAACTGGCTGGGGAAAAAAAACACTTGAATGGCATTTGTAATCCATTGATCGTTTGAAATGGAATGGCCCACAAGAGTGCTTAGCATCTTCATGTCAGTTCCATCTTGAAACATTTTGCCAACAATAATACAAATGTAATCGGCGTTTTAAAAAACAAAACATAACCCTAAAAGTAATTGGAACTGCCCTTCCAAGACTTGGAAGGAAGGTCTTGAGTAGACCCAACCCTATAACCCCTATGCTCACTCCCACCCACCTGAGCTCAGATTAAAAAGTCAGTAGCCGGCAAGAGATTAAAGGCTTTACACGTGTAGCTAAATTGTATCCTGTTAATATTACTACTATTGCAATAAAGAAGGTCTTTTTAAAAGTTTGTTTCTACACTAATGACAGTAATGGGCTATGTAAAGCTACACCAAGTCCGTGTTCCAGCCGTGCTGTATCCAGCTATGAGAAAAGTGGAGGTACTGCCCTGTGTTAAACGAGCTTGCCATTCCCTTTTCATAACTGGGTGGTAACGCTGTCCTCTTGCCCTGCTTTCCAATTGTTAATGAGCACACTGCAACCCCCCTCCCAGCCATCAAACACGTCCTCCGTGGAGTTGATGAGCTTGGAGCTGGAAGCGGTGATGCTGGAAGCACAGTGAAGGGAGTTGCCGCAGACGGGAGGCAGGAGACGGTCCATGCCGTTGACCTTGGCCGGCTCGTCCATGCCAACCGCATTGAGGTAAACCTCGCTCTGAGAGTACTTGAAGTCCTGCCACATGTGCTTGGGCTGAATAAGCCCGTCCGAGATGGTGTACATGGGTTCTGAGGAGCTGGGCTCCGAAACATGCCCGTTCATCTTGGAGAACAGCAGGCCCAGTCTCTTGAAAGAGTCCTTTTTGGAGCTGGAGATTCTCTGCAGCCGGTTGCCGTTCTTGACGAAGGACTTCTTGAGACCGTTGCTCTTTGGTTTCTCCCCCGCGATGTCGATTCCCGACATGGAGCGGAACAGAGCCGACACGCTGAAGGCGTCTCTCTTTTTGTCGGCCTGGTTGAAGGAGACATTCTTGGATTTGCACTTGCCCTCGCCCTCGTCGTTCATCTCGTCCTTCAGGGTGGCATCGCTGCTGGAGGAGTAGGTCCGCCGCGGGGGCTTCCTGTTGCCCAGCAGGTCGAGAACTTCGTAGCGGAAACTGGAAATATCCTGCTTCAGCTCCTGCAGGAAACAGAGAACGCTGTGAGCATCACAGAAAGAGCAGCAGAATGGGGGTGGAATATATATATATATATATATATATATATATATATATATATATATATATATATATATATATATATATATATATATATATATATATATATATAATCTATCTATATCATTTATCATAAGGGCTTTACTTTGTAGCTCCTGGTTGTAAAGAATCATGGGGAAAGTCCTGTAATTGTTTTGTTCACAGAAGACAGATAGGAAGTTTTAAAAGGCTGCTGGGAAGTTTTTACTACATTCACTTTGCAAGAAACAAGTAATGACTGAGTGTGGATGACTGCTCAGTTCTTGCCAGATCATGATGCATTTCCTTGTGCAGAACTGCAACATGTTCGCTGTGAGGCACACATGGCTCTCATGTCATTTCATTACTGTTATAGGACACTGCATAATTACTAACAGGTAATTATAATAGTACTTGAATGCAATTAGTGAGAAAGCAGTATCTGTGAAGCCTGATAATAGAGGAAGAGGGTGTGTGTGTGTGTTGAGAGTGATTTGGAAAATGTATTACTTGAGAGAGATGCAGCACTGAATTATGGCAGATAGGGGCATTAACTAGCACCTTACAAAGGGCAGCTTTTGGTGCAGTATCGGGTTACTTGTGTTGTAACAGCGAATCCTTCTAAGCCTTTCTCATGCCACAAAGAGGGTAAGCTTTAAGAGCACGTATGGAAACCTCTGAATGATGCTAAACAGCGCCCCCTGTTCCCTACAATGGCAGTCGTGACACTATGGAGCAGATTATGTAACAACTGCACCAACCTCATTCCAGTGTCCCTCATGTGACTAATGTCTTCCCCACCAGTACCACCCTATATAACTGCAAGGAAGGTGAGCTCACCTTGAAATTCTCCTCCGTTAGACCCTCGTCTGTCTTGGCACTCCTTATCATGGAGTCTACATATCTTTTCACCAAATTTCTTATGACTTCCTGAAATGGAGCACAATTTTAATGTAGCATGTGGTCAATAAACCAGTTGTGGGAAAAAAAAAATCATTTCTTTCAATTCAATATCAAGATTTATTTTCCCATCACAATGAAAACAATATCAGTACTACGTGTGTGCATTTATTATTAAAGTTTAATACCAATTAAAACCCATTTTATAGCGATTTCACAATATTATATTAGTCTTCTAAAAAGCAGCTGCCATAGCATACATTGCATTTGAAATGGCCTGTTTTTTGGCCCATGGCTGGCTTGAATGTAACACTGTACCTCAGCTTGGCCGGCAAACCTGGCTTTAACATTTGGGTCTATGGAAAAAAAAACAGCATCATTTTGAATAACATAATTAATAGTCATGTCATGTCGTGTTCCAATCATGTCTGTTATTAATGGAGGACATCTTCCAATCCTGCCTCAAGGTTTTGCCAATTTTCTCACATAAACCCAATGCTAGTGCCAGAATGCCTATCCAAGTTTCAAGTACAAGGCAATAGAAGAGATAGAAGAGAGACAAGCATCAATTGATTATTTTGCATGAAGGTCATATTGTCAAGTATTATTTGATATTAAATGCTTTTCCAGAAGTTACATTTTTCAAGACAGTTTGACAGCCTGACAGCCTCTCAGATTTTATTCTGCGATTCCACGGTTGCTGTATACAGCATGCCAGCTAGTACACTGTTACCAGAGCATAGCTATTCATTTACATGCAAAACTCTTAAGCTCATTTTTTCAGAGCTAAACGGATTTTAGATTCGGGTTACAAATCCTGCTAAGCTTTTAAGGTCTGTGGATGAAAAATAAAAAAAGGTTTTTTGTATCTGTAAAGAAACATTGAGCAGCCCTGTACTGACTATGAAAAGTAGCTCAGTTACAGAGCTGCCAGACCTGAAGGGACCCCAAGCATAAGAGTGGGGGTTTCACTGATAGGGAAGGCTTCTGATTTCAGTGTTGTTCAGTGTTTATGTTTTTGTTGGTGATCAGTGTTTATTGGGACTTTACTATTCCAGAATTGTGATGTGTTGACGCATCCCGAGAACTGCTCAAATCAAATATCAGCACAGATAAGATGTGAACACTGGACCTACAGTATATTGCTACAAAATACAAAACACAAAATACAAAATACTGCACCATGAACCAGAGAGCAGAGAGAACACAAAACACTGCATCATGAACCAGGGAGCAGAGGGAACACAAAATACAAAATACAAAATACTGCACCATGAACCAGAGAGCAGAGAGAACACAAAACACTGCATCATGAACCAGGGAGCAGAGGGAACACAAAATATAAAATACTGCACCATATATATATATATATATATATATATATATATATATATATATATATATATATATATATATATATATATATATATATATATATATATATATATATATATATATATATATATATATATATATATATATATATGGAGTCAGGGAACCAGTGGAGTGCAGCAGCAAAGGTCATTCAAAATGATCTAGACAGCATTCAGAACTGGGCAGACACATGGCAAATGACATTTAATATAGAAAAGTGTAAGGTACTACACAGGCAATGCAAATATGCATTATAAATACCATATGGGAGATACTGAAGTTGAAGAAGGAATCTATGAAAAAGATCTAGGAGTTTATGTTGACTCAGAAATGTTAATCTAGACAATGTGGGGAAGCTATAAAAAAGGCCTATGGCAGGATGGCTCGCAGTGGTGAGGTGTGGTGACGTCACGGACCAGGAAGTAACTGAATCAAAACAATGGATGGGCGGGTGAAGCTGAATGCAACGGCACTCAGCGTGGATTTATTAAATAAACAAACCAAAAACAAAAGATTTAAACAAACAACAAAACAGAAACAAAAGGGCACAAGGGCCAAACGAATAAACAGACAAACAAGTATTAACAACAAACAACATATTAGGTGTAATAGACAAAGTGTGGTGACAATGATGTTCTCATTGTTAAAGAATCAAAATGCGTGGTCTTGAAATCTAAATGCTATATTCATGTTGTATACAGTGCATTTTTAAACATACGCTGGCAGTGTATAACAGTTAAGTTTATAGAATAAACTACGATGGGCTACGGTTTTGTTTCCTCTGCTGGCTAGTGGGGAGAATGTGTTTTAAATTGGGGTAAAATGTTAAGATATGAAAAGTGTTGTCAGTCACAATACAATAATAAGAATCTACTGCTGCAGCCACCAGCCTTTTTTTTCCTGCCTCCTAATGTTTTTGGGCTGCCTCTGCAGTGTGCAGTACTTCAAGTCTAATGCTTCCCTGTGCACTGCTGTAATTGGTACAACATTCCTATTAGCTTCAGGTCACCAGCACTCGGTTTCATTGCTCCAGGCTTCTCCACAGCAGCAGCACCCCGGAGAGCTCAAACCACTTCATAGTCATTCTCTATTTAGCATTAAAAACAATAAATGGCACAAAATAATACATTCTCTTCATGGCGAACAAAAGCTTCTTATCTTTAATCCATCCATAGCGTTCAGTTAAATCCAATATTTTCATTAAGAAAAAAAATGATATCATCTTAGACATACCCTCCTAAAAATATAAAAATAACATTTTCATTGAACGAAAACCTTAACATTTTCAAATTGACACATTTACATAACCTTATCAATATTATTAGTAGTTGTATAATTACTATTAATTTATTATTATTATTGAAACAAAACGGTGACAGTGATTTTAGTTTAGACTTTTTGGTAAACATCTTGGCTGTTTAAAAAATGTATGAATACATCCTAAACCAAAATGTAATGTATTGTTTTGCTTTTAGTGAGAGATGTTCATTCAGTGCTGAGGAAGACTGTCACTGATTGTACAGTTCTGTGCATTGGCTGTAGGTATGGCTATAGGTTTAACATGGAATCATTGCAGAATTTGTTTTACCACCTTTTTATATACTAACAATAATCCATTGATATGGGTTAACCATGTACATAACATATTTGAATCGGAATATACGCCAATCTCTGTTAGTGGTAATTAAGAAACTCACAATCCCTTTAATATCTTCCTTGTGTATTTGCAGTGTTGGGGACGTTTCTTTAAAAAGGTATATGTTACAGGTATATGTTACAGGTAACTAGTTCAAGTTCTAAGTAGTATCTTCTCAGCCACAGTTTACTTAGAATTAATTTTTCATTTTGGTCAGTCTGCATCTGGAAATATTCTTTGAAGATCCAGCTATTGAACCCACCCGTTCCCTCCTCCTGATGCCATTTTCTAGCAAGGATATGAACAGCGTTTTTATGTGAAATGTAAGGTTTGCCTGTTTTGAAGCAACCTTCTGAATTTCATGGTATGCATTAGTCATGGTCCTTCTTTATCTAACCTAAAAGTAACTTATTTCTTCACATAAAACATAATCTGTTACCATATTTTGTTACCTGTTTGAAAAAGGAACCATTACAGTTAGTTACTGAAAAAAGTAATCGAATTACAGTAATGCGTTTACAAGTAATGCATTACTCCCCAACACTGCTTATCAAAAATCCAATACCTCACTAAAAGACATCCGCAGGGCTTCAGATGAGCCGTTCCATGTCGCAACTAAACTAGCCAAATATGTCCCAATAAGAAGAATAATTTTGATGAACTGGTACCAAATTAATTATGCTGAAGATTGCTTGCTTTTTGTCTGTTTAGTCAACTCTATTGCAGATTCTCATTATTAAAACCCAATAGATCAATTCATTGTTCCTTGATTCCTGTTATCTTCCTGTGTCCAGTAGCTGTTACTGGACCATGTAACCTCAATTGTATTACATTATTAGGTACCTGGATGCAATACTTCAAATTTGTATCCAGAACACAAAGCAGTGCCATTTTAAATATTGTTTTTACTTCTACCTGCTTTATGGTGAAGTATAGAAGAGTTGAAAGGTCACAACATCACATGATTTCTCAAGATCAGGAAGTAAAAACAAATGATCTGAACATGGTAAAACAGGCCTGCAAGCAACAAGGCATCCAGTTAGAGAAACATTCTACAAATCTTAATATTGAAGCAACAAACCCTTCAGAGTGATTTCTCTAACTGGCTGGGGAAAAAAAACACTTGAATGGCATTTGTAATCCATTGATCGTTTGAAATGGAATGGCCCACAAGAGTGCTTAGCATCTTCATGTCAGTTCCATCTTGAAACATTTTGCCAACAATAATACAAATGTAATCGGCGTTTTAAAAAACAAAACATAACCCTAAAAGTAATTGGAACTGCCCTTCCAAGACTTGGAAGGAAGGTCTTGAGTAGACCCAACCCTATAACCCCTATGCTCACTCCCACCCACCTGAGCTCAGATTAAAAAGTCAGTAGCCGGCAAGAGATTAAAGGCTTTACACGTGTAGCTAAATTGTATCCTGTTAATATTACTACTATTGCAATAAAGAAGGTCTTTTTAAAAGTTTGTTTCTACACTAATGACAGTAATGGGCTATGTAAAGCTACACCAAGTCCGTGTTCCAGCCGTGCTGTATCCAGCTATGAGAAAAGTGGAGGTACTGCCCTGTGTTAAACGAGCTTGCCATTCCCTTTTCATAACTGGGTGGTAACGCTGTCCTCTTGCCCTGCTTTCCAATTGTTAATGAGCACACTGCAACCCCCCTCCCAGCCATCAAACACGTCCTCCGTGGAGTTGATGAGCTTGGAGCTGGAAGCGGTGATGCTGGAAGCACAGTGAAGGGAGTTGCCGCAGACGGGAGGCAGGAGACGGTCCATGCCGTTGACCTTGGCCGGCTCGTCCATGCCAACCGCATTGAGGTAAACCTCGCTCTGAGAGTACTTGAAGTCCTGCCACATGTGCTTGGGCTGAATAAGCCCGTCCGAGATGGTGTACATGGGTTCTGAGGAGCTGGGCTCCGAAACATGCCCGTTCATCTTGGAGAACAGCAGGCCCAGTCTCTTGAAAGAGTCCTTTTTGGAGCTGGAGATTCTCTGCAGCCGGTTGCCGTTCTTGACGAAGGACTTCTTGAGACCGTTGCTCTTTGGTTTCTCCCCCGCGATGTCGATTCCCGACATGGAGCGGAACAGAGCCGACACGCTGAAGGCGTCTCTCTTTTTGTCGGCCTGGTTGAAGGAGACATTCTTGGATTTGCACTTGCCCTCGCCCTCGTCGTTCATCTCGTCCTTCAGGGTGGCATCGCTGCTGGAGGAGTAGGTCCGCCGCGGGGGCTTCCTGTTGCCCAGCAGGTCGAGAACTTCGTAGCGGAAACTGGAAATATCCTGCTTCAGCTCCTGCAGGAAACAGAGAACGCTGTGAGCATCACAGAAAGAGCAGCAGAATGGGGGTGGAATATATATATATATATATATATATATATATATATATATATATATATATATATATATATATATATATATATATATATATATATATATATAATCTATCTATATCATTTATCATAAGGGCTTTACTTTGTAGCTCCTGGTTGTAAAGAATCATGGGGAAAGTCCTGTAATTGTTTTGTTCACAGAAGACAGATAGGAAGTTTTAAAAGGCTGCTGGGAAGTTTTTACTACATTCACTTTGCAAGAAACAAGTAATGACTGAGTGTGGATGACTGCTCAGTTCTTGCCAGATCATGATGCATTTCCTTGTGCAGAACTGCAACATGTTCGCTGTGAGGCACACATGGCTCTCATGTCATTTCATTACTGTTATAGGACACTGCATAATTACTAACAGGTAATTATAATAGTACTTGAATGCAATTAGTGAGAAAGCAGTATCTGTGAAGCCTGATAATAGAGGAAGAGGGTGTGTGTGTGTGTTGAGAGTGATTTGGAAAATGTATTACTTGAGAGAGATGCAGCACTGAATTATGGCAGATAGGGGCATTAACTAGCACCTTACAAAGGGCAGCTTTTGGTGCAGTATCGGGTTACTTGTGTTGTAACAGCGAATCCTTCTAAGCCTTTCTCATGCCACAAAGAGGGTAAGCTTTAAGAGCACGTATGGAAACCTCTGAATGATGCTAAACAGCGCCCCCTGTTCCCTACAATGGCAGTCGTGACACTATGGAGCAGATTATGTAACAACTGCACCAACCTCATTCCAGTGTCCCTCATGTGACTAATGTCTTCCCCACCAGTACCACCCTATATAACTGCAAGGAAGGTGAGCTCACCTTGAAATTCTCCTCCGTTAGACCCTCGTCTGTCTTGGCACTCCTTATCATGGAGTCTACATATCTTTTCACCAAATTTCTTATGACTTCCTGAAATGGAGCACAATTTTAATGTAGCATGTGGTCAATAAACCAGTTGTGGGAAAAAAAAAATCATTTCTTTCAATTCAATATCAAGATTTATTTTCCCATCACAATGAAAACAATATCAGTACTACGTGTGTGCATTTATTATTAAAGTTTAATACCAATTAAAACCCATTTTATAGCGATTTCACAATATTATATTAGTCTTCTAAAAAGCAGCTGCCATAGCATACATTGCATTTGAAATGGCCTGTTTTTTGGCCCATGGCTGGCTTGAATGTAACACTGTACCTCAGCTTGGCCGGCAAACCTGGCTTTAACATTTGGGTCTATGGAAAAAAAAACAGCATCATTTTGAATAACATAATTAATAGTCATGTCATGTCGTGTTCCAATCATGTCTGTTATTAATGGAGGACATCTTCCAATCCTGCCTCAAGGTTTTGCCAATTTTCTCACATAAACCCAATGCTAGTGCCAGAATGCCTATCCAAGTTTCAAGTACAAGGCAATAGAAGAGATAGAAGAGAGACAAGCATCAATTGATTATTTTGCATGAAGGTCATATTGTCAAGTATTATTTGATATTAAATGCTTTTCCAGAAGTTACATTTTTCAAGACAGTTTGACAGCCTGACAGCCTCTCAGATTTTATTCTGCGATTCCACGGTTGCTGTATACAGCATGCCAGCTAGTACACTGTTACCAGAGCATAGCTATTCATTTACATGCAAAACTCTTAAGCTCATTTTTTCAGAGCTAAACGGATTTTAGATTCGGGTTACAAATCCTGCTAAGCTTTTAAGGTCTGTGGATGAAAAATAAAAAAAGGTTTTTTGTATCTGTAAAGAAACATTGAGCAGCCCTGTACTGACTATGAAAAGTAGCTCAGTTACAGAGCTGCCAGACCTGAAGGGACCCCAAGCATAAGAGTGGGGGTTTCACTGATAGGGAAGGCTTCTGATTTCAGTGTTGTTCAGTGTTTATGTTTTTGTTGGTGATCAGTGTTTATTGGGACTTTACTATTCCAGAATTGTGATGTGTTGACGCATCCCGAGAACTGCTCAAATCAAATATCAGCACAGATAAGATGTGAACACTGGACCTACAGTATATTGCTACAAAATACAAAATACAAAATACAAAACACTGCACCATGAACGGGGGAGGTGAGGAAACACAAAACACTGCATCATGAACCAGGGAGCAGAGGGAACACAAAATACAAAATACAAAATACTGCACCATGAAGCGGGGAGCAGAGAGAACACAAAACACTGCATCATGAACCAGGGAGCAGAGGGAACACAAAATATAAAATACTGCACCATATATATATATGGAGTCAGGGAACCAGTGGAGTGCAGCAGCAAAGGTCATTCAAAATGATCTAGACAGCATTCAGAACTGGGCAGACACATGGCAAATGACATTTAATATAGAAAAGTGTAAGGTACTGCACACAGGCAATGCAAATATGCATTATAAATACCATATGGGAGATACTGAAGTTGAAGAAGGAATCTATGAAAAAGATCTAGGAGTTTATGTTGACTCAGAAATGTTAATCTAGACAATGTGGGGAAGCTATAAAAAAGGCCTATGGCAGGATGGCTCGCAGTGGTGAGGTGTGGTGACGTCACGGACCAGGAAGTAACTGAATCAAAACAATGGATGGGCGGGTGAAGCTGAATGCAACGGCACTCAGCGTGGATTTATTAAATAAACAAACCAAAAACAAAAGATTTAAACAAACAACAAAACAGAAACAAAAGGGCACAAGGGCCAAACGAATAAACAGACAAACAAGTATTAACAACAAACAACATATTAGGTATAATAGACAAAGTGTGGTGACAATGATGTTCTCATTGTTAAAGAATCAAAATGTGTGGTCTTGAAATCTAAATGCTATATTCATGTTGTATACAGTGCATTTTTAAACATACGCTGGCAGTGTATAACAGTTAAGTTTATAGAATAAACTACGATGGGCTACGGTTTTGTTTCCTCTGCTGGCTAGTGGGGAGAATGTGTTTTAAATTGGGGTAAAATGTTAAGATATGAAAAGTGTTGTCAGTCACAATACAATAATAAGAATCTACTGCTGCAGCCACCAGCCTTTTTTTCCTGCCTCCTAATGTTTTTGGGCTGCCACTGCAGTGTGCAGTACTTCAAGTCTAATGCTTCCCTGTGCACTGCTGTAATTGGTACAACATTCCTATTAGCTTCAGGTCACCAGCACTCGGTTTCATTGCTCCAGGCTTCTCCACAGCAGCAGCACCCCGGAGAGCTCAAACCACTTCATAGTCATTCTCTATTTAGCATTAAAAACAATAAATGGCACAAAATAATACATTCTCTTCATGGCGAACAAAAGCTTCTTATCTTTAATCCATCCATAGCGTTCAGTTAAATCCAATATTTTCATTAAGAAAAAAAATGATATCATCTTAGACATACCCTCCTAAAAATATAAAAATAACATTTTCATTGAACGAAAACCTAACATTTTCAAATTGACACATTTACATAACCTTATCAATATTATTAGTAGTTGTATAATTACTATTAATTTATTATTATTGTTGAAACAAAACGGTGACAGTGATTTTAGTTTAGACTTTTTGGTAAACATCTTGGCTGTTTAAAAAATGTATGAATACATTCTAAACCAAAATGTAATGTATTGTTTTGCTTTTAGTGAGAGATGTTCATTCAGTGCTGAGGAAGACTGTCACTGATTGTGCAGTTCTGTGCATTGGCTGTAGGTATGGCTATAGGTTTAACATGGAATCATTGCAGAATTTGTTTTACCACCTTTTTATATACTAACAATAATCCATTGATATGGGTTAACCATGTACATAACATATTTGAATCGGAATATACGCCAATCTCTGTTAGTGGTAATTAAGAAACTCACAATCCCTTTAACATCTTCCTTGTGTATTTGCAGTGTTGGGGACGTTTCTTTAAAAAGGTATATGTTACAGGTATATGTTACAGGTAACTAGTTCAAGTTCTAAGTAGTATCTTCTCAGCCACAGTTTACTTAGAATTAATTTTTCATTTCGGTCAGTCTGCATCTGGAAATATTCTTTGAAGATCCAGCTATTGAACCCACCCGTTCCCTCCTCCTGATGCCATTTTCTAGCAAGGATATGAACAGCGTTTTTATGTGAAATGTAAGGTTTGCCTGTTTTGAAGCAACCTTCTGATTTTCATGGTATGCATTAGTCATGGTCCTTCTTTATCTAACCTAAAAGTAACTTATTTCTTCACATAAAACATAATCTGTTACCATATTTTGTTACCTGTTTGAAAAAGGAACCATTACAGTTAGTTACTGAAAAAAGTAATCGAATTACAGTAATGCGTTTACAAGTAATGCATTACTCCCCAACACTGCTTATCAAAAATCCAATACCTCACTAAAAGACATCCGCAGGGCTTCAGATGAGCCGTTCCATGTCGCAACTAAACTAGCCAAATATGTCCCAATAAGGAGAATAATTTTGATGAACTGGTACCAAATTAATTATGCTGAAGATTGCTTGCTTTTTGTCTGTTTAGTCAACTCTATTGCAGATTCTCATTATTAAAACCCAATAGATCAATTCATTGTTCCTTGATTCCTGTTATCTTCCTGTGTCCAGTAGCTGTTACTGGACCATGTAACCTCAATTGTATTACATTATTAGGTACCTGGATGCAATACTTCAAATTTGTATCCAGAACACAAAGCAGTGCCATTTTAAATATTGTTTTTACTTCTACCTGCTTTATGGTGAAGTATAGAAGAGTTGAAAGGTCACAACATCACATGATTTCTCAAGATCAGGAAGTAAAAACAAATGATCTGAACATGGTAAAACAGGCCTGCAAGCAACAAGGCATCCAGTTAGAGAAACATTCTACAAATCTTAATATTGAAGCAACAAACCCTTCAGAGTGATTTCTCTAACTGGCTGGGGAAAAAAACCACTTGAATGGCATTTGTAATCCATTGATCGTTTGAAATGGAATGGCCCACAAGAGTGCTTAGCATCTTCATGTCAGTTCCATCTTGAAACATTTTGCCAACAATAATACAAATGTAATCGGCGTTTTAAAAAACAAAACATAACCCTAAAAGTAATTGGAACTGCCCTTCCAAGACTTGGAAGGAAGGTCTTGAGTAGACCCAACCCTATAACCCCTATGCTCACTCCCACCCACCTGAGCTCAGATTAAAAAGTCAGTAGCCGGCAAGAGATTAAAGGCTTTACACGTGTAGCTAAATTGTATCCTGTTAATATTACTACTATTGCAATAAAGAAGGTCTTTTTAAAAGTTTGTTTCTACACTAATGACAGTAATGGGCTATGTAAAGCTACACCAAGTCCATGTTCCAGCCGTGCTGTATCCAGCTATGAGAAAAGTGGAGGTACTGCCCTGTGTTAAACGAGCTTGCCATTCCCTTTTCATAACTGGGTGGTAAAGCTGTCCTCTTGCCCTGCTTTCCAATTGTTAATGAGCACACTGCAACCCCCCTCCCAGCCATCAAACACGTCCTCCGTGGAGTTGATGAGCTTGGAGCTGGAAGCGGTGATGCTGGAAGCACAGTGAAGGGAGTTGCCGCAGACGGGAGGCAGGAGACGGTCCATGCCGTTGACCTTGGCCGGCTCGTCCATGCCAACCGCATTGAGGTAAACCTCGCTCTGAGAGTACCTGAAGTCCTGCCACATGTGCTTGGGCTGAATAAGCCCGTCCGAGATGGTGTACATGGGTTCTGAGGAGCTGGGCTCCGAAACATGCCCGTTCATCTTGGAGAACAGCAGGCCCAGTCTCTTGAAAGAGTCCTTTTTGGAGCTGGAGATTCTCTGCAGCCGGTTGCCGTTCTTGACGAAGGACTTCTTGAGACCGTTGCTCTTTGGTTTCTCCCCCGCGATGTCGATTCCCGACATGGAGCGGAACAGAGCCGACACGCTGAAGGCGTCTCTCTTTTTGTCGGCCTGGTTGAAGGAGACATTCTTGGATTTGCACTTGCCCTCGCCCTCGTCGTTCATCTCGTCCTTCAGGGTGGCATCGCTGCTGGAGGAGTAGGTCCGCCGCGGGGGCTTCCTGTTGCCCAGCAGGTCGAGAACTTCGTAGCGGAAACTGGAAATATCCTGCTTCAGCTCCTGCAGGAAACAGAGAACGCTGTGAGCATCACAGAAAGAGCAGCAGAATGGGGGTGGAATTATATATATATAGATATATATATATATATATATATATATATATATATATATATATATATATATATATATATATATATATATATATATATATATATATAATCTATCTATATCATTTATCATAAGGGCTTTACTTTGTAGCTCCTGGTTGTAAAGAATCATGGAGAAAGTCCTGTAATTGTTTTGTTCACAGAAGACAGATAGGAAGTTTTAAAAGGCTGCTGGGAAGTTTTTACTACATTCACTTTGCAAGAAACAAGTAATGACTGAGTGTGGATGACTGCTCAGTTCTTGCCAGATCATGATGCATTTCCTTGTGCAGAACTGCAACATGTTCGCTGTGAGGCACACATGGCTCTCATGTCATTTCATTACTGTTATAGGACACTGCATAATTACTAACAGGTAATTATAATAGTACTTGAATGCAATTAGTGAGAAAGCAGTATCTGTGAAGCCTGATAATAGAGGAAGAGGGTGTGTGTGTGTTGAGAGTGATTTGGAAAATGTATTACTTGAGAGAGATGCAGCACTGAATTATGGCAGATAGGGGCATTAACTAGCACCTTACAAAGGGCAGCTTTTGGTGCAGTATCGGGTTACTTGTGTTGTAACAGCGAATCCTTCTAAGCCTTTCTCATGCCACAAAGAGGGTAAGCTTTAAGAGCACGTATGGAAACCTCTGAATGATGCTAAACAGCGCCCCCTGTTCCCTACAATGGCAGTCGTGACACTATGGAGCAGATTATGTAACAACTGCACCAACCTCATTCCAGTGTCCCTCATGTGACTCCCACCAGTACCACCCTATATAACTGCAAGGAAGGTGAGCTCACCTTGAAATTCTCCTCCGTTAGACCCTCGTCTGTCTTGGCACTCCTTATCATGGAGTATACATATCTTTTCACCAAATTTCTTATGACTTCCTGAAATGGAGCACAATTTTAATGTAGCATGTGGTCAATAAACCAGTTGTGGGAAAAAAAAAATCATTTCTTTCAATTCAATATCAAGATTTATTTTCCCATCACAATGAAAACAATATCAGTACTACGTGTGTGCATTTATTATTAAAGTTTAATACCAATTAAAACCCATTTTATAGCGATTTCACAATATTATATTAGTCTTCTAAAAAGCAGCGGCCGTCTATAGCATACATTGCATTTGAAATGGCCTGTTTTTTGGCCCATGGCTGGCTTGAATGTAACACTGTACCTCAGCTTGGCCGGCAAACCTGGCTTTAACATTTGGGTCTATGGAAAAAAAAACAGCATCATTTTGAATAACATAATTAATAATCATGTCATGTCGTGTTCCAATCATGTCTGTTATTAATGGAGGACATCTTCCAATCCTGCCTCAAGGTTTTGCCAATTTTCTCACATAAACCCAATGCTAGTGCCAGAATGCCTATCCAAGTTTCAAGTACAAGGCAATAGAAGAGATAGAAGAGAGACAAGCATCAATTGATTATTTTGCATGAAGGTCATATTGTCAAGTATTATTTGATATTAAATGCTTTTCCAGAAGTTACATTTTTCAAGACAGTTTGACAGCCTGACAGCCTCTCAGATTTTATTCTGCGATTCCACGGTTGCTGTATACAGCATGCCAGCTAGTACACTGTTACCAGAGCATAGCTATTCATTTACATGCAAAACTCTTAAGCTCATTTTTTCAGAGCTAAACGGATTTTAGATTCGGGTTACAAATCCTGCTAAGCTTTTAAGGTCTGTGGATGAAAAATAAAAAAAGGTTTTTTGTATCTGTAAAGAAACATTGAGCAGCCCTGTACTGACTATGAAAAGTAGCTCAGTTACAGAGCTGCCAGACCTGAAGGGACCCCAAGCATAAGAGTGGGGGGTTCACTGATAGGGAAGGCTTCTGATTTCAGTGTTGTTCAGTGTTTATGTTTTTGTTGGTGATCAGTGTTTATTGGGACTTTACTATTCCAGAATTGTGATGTGTTGACGCATCCCGAGAACTGCTCAAATCAAATATCAGCACAGATAAGATGTGAACACTGGACCTACAGTATATTGCTACAAAATACAAAATACAAAATACAAAACACTGCACCATGAACGGGGGAGGTGAGGAAACACAAAATACAAAATACTGCACCATGAAACAGAGAGCAGAGAGAACACAAAACACTGCACCATGAACGGGGGAGGTGAGGAAACACAAAATACAAAATATTGCACCATGAACCAGAGAGCAGAGAACACAAAACACTGCATCATGAACCAGGGAGCAGAGGGAACACAAAATACAAAATACAAAATACTGCACCATGAAGCGGGGAGCAGAGAGAACACAAAACACTGCATCATGAACCAGGGAGCAGAGGGAACACAAAATATAAAATACTGCACCATATATATATATATATATATATATATATATATATATATATATATATATATATATATATATATATATATATATATATATATATATGGAGTCAGGGAACCAGTGGAGTGCAACAGCAAAGGTCATTCAAAATGATCTAGACAGCATTCAGAACTGGGCAGACACATGGCAAATGACATTTAATGTAGAAAAGTGTAAGGTACTGCACACAGGCAATGCAAATATGCATTATAAATACCATATGGGAGATACTGAAGTTGAAGAAGGAATCTATGAAAAAGATCTCGGAGTTTATGTTGACTCAGAAATGTTAATCTAGACAATGTGGGGAAGCTATAAAAAAGGCCTATGGCAGGATGGCTCGCAGTGGTGAGGTGTGGTGACGTCACGGACCAGGAAGTAACTGAATCAAAACAATGGATGGGCGGGTGAAGCTGAATGCAACGGCACTCAGCGTGGATTTATTAAATAAACAAACCAAAAACAAAAGATTTAAACAAACAACAAAACAGAAACAAAAGGGCACAAGGACCAAACGAATAAACAGACAAACAAGTAAGTGCCGTGCTGGCTAATCCAGCACGTTTTAGCAATTGTTTTTATATTCTGTCTCCTCTCTATCTCCCCGTACCTCCTCTCTGTACACCCCAACCCTGCATCATGGACAGCTGCAGGTTCTTATACTCTGGCCGAGGGGTTAACTAGCTGTTAATTATCTTATTACCCCTTGGCCACAGTCTGCACGCATTTGGTAAGGATGCATGACTGTCAGCTAGTTAAATAATCAGTAGCTGATCAGTCATGCATCCTCATGGGGTTTTTAAATTATAAATATATAAAACAATAACAAAAGACGCGGCGCTTTTATCCACGCCGCAAACAAAAATACAAATAATAATAAATAGGGGCGGGACACTCCGCCACAAGGCCAACAAAATGCCCGGCTATATAGTGAAAAAGTTTGAATTTAAATCAAGGGAAGTAATGTTAAAACTTTACAATGCATTAGTAAGACCTCATCTAGAATATTGTGTCCAGTTCTGGTCACCTCGTTACAAAAAGGATATTGCTGCTCTAGAAAGAGTGCAAAGAAGAGTGACCAGAATTACTCTGGGTTTGAAAGGCATGTCATATGCAGACAGGCTAAAAGAATTTAATCTATTCAGTCTTGAACAAAGAAGACTACGCTGCGATCTGATTCAAGCATTCAAAATTCTAAAAGTATTGACAATGTCGACCCAAGGGACTTTTTTTCGAACTCAAAAAATAAACAAGGACCAGGGGTCACAAATGGAGATTAGATAAAGGGGCATTCAGAACAGAAAATAGGATGCACTTTTTTACACATTGTGGGAGTATGGAACCAACTCCCCAGTAATGTTGTTGAAGCTGACACCCTGGGATCCTTCAAGATATTGCTTGATGAGATTCTGGGATCAATAAGCTACTAACAACCAAACGAGCAAGATGGGTCGAATAGCCTCCTCTCGTTTGTAAACTTTCTTATGTTCTTATGTTCTTATATATATATATAAATGAAAGGCAGTTTAATCCCATCCAAATCTATAGTGGGGCCCTGTGACCAGCTGCCTTGAGCTGTGACGTCAGACCTGGAAGAAACACACAGCAATGCGAGTGAAATGAAGGGAATGCGGCAGGGGTTTATTAAAAAATAAAAGGTTTTAACAAAGCAACTAGGCAAACACAGAACAACAAAACAAAACGAACACTCAACCAAACAAGTATCATGCTGGTGTTTCCAGTATGAATAGCAATTGTTATTTTTAATTATTTTCTCCTCTCTCTCTCTCGTTCTCCACTCACGGACACCCAACCCTGAGTGAGTGATCCTTGCCTCTATATACAGTTGTGGCAGAATTCAGTTACTAATTAATCATTCACTTGAATCCCAGCACGTGAACTAATTTGTGCAATCCCCGTGCTCACATATTAATACACATTCTATCTGCACGTGATGATTGTGCAATCCCCAACAAACATTAGAATTATTAGAATTTCACACCACACATACATTTATAGTGCTCAATGTATTTTAGATGTATCAATCATTGTGCTGAAATAACACTAATGTGTTTTGTTAGGCTACACATTACATTATCAAAAAATATATAAATCTGTACAGTAGGCCTATACAGTACAGTAGTAAAATCTAGCACACTTTTTTTTTTTTTACTTTAGCCTGTAGGCTACATCATGGTGCTGCTTTGACAAGTTATGATACTTATAGGAGGACAGTCAGTTCTCATTAACACAAATTGCAAGGGACTAGCAACAATGCACCTCCTCAGTACATTTCACCCAAGACTTCCGACTCATTTGCAACTGACTATTGTGACAAGCACAACACTTTAGCAAACCTACCTCTTAGTGTGTATGGAAACCAGGCTTTAACTACTGATAGACGCGCTGTTTAAACCTCTTTCTGAAAACTAGTGATGTGCAGTTTCGATTCTTTTACTGACTCAATTTGTTTGATTCATTCAGTTCAGTGAATCAATTCAACAGATATGTTCGTTTGATACACTGATTCACTAAAGCAAAATAAATATATCTTGCTGAATTGGTTATGAAAATTGTTTGAACAGAAAAGTTCAGAAATTATAATTATAATATATGATTGTCTAGGTAGTTGTCCTTACACATGAAATGGTATACAGTTAACATAAAATAAAAGATGAAAATCCATAAAACCCAATTTAAACTATGTCATTCAGCTTTGACTGCAACCTATTTAATAACCTGCAATTTAGAACAACAAAAAAGTAACTGCTATAGTGTATGAAATTAAGACGTAATAGTCGATTTCTTACTTTCCTTTTTATACAGGATTATACAGAGAGGATCACACATAATATGCAACAATAATATGTGTTATTTATTCTGCCAGTTGTAATTAAGTACGTAAAGATCTTTTTTATGTGTCTGTCGTGAGAGCAAGCGAGACTTCCAGGGCTCAAAAACATTTCTAACTACCTTGTATTCAAATCTTCTGTGTGTGTTTGCATAGCATTTTGTTTTTAGGTTGATTTAGTCTTTTTACTAAGTAAAATCCGAACAGTGTCACATTTGTCCAGTGCACTAGGATTACTCCCAGCCATTAAAAGCTATAGCTACTCATGTTTATAATACAACTGTATGCCTTGCTGAAGCTCACAGGGAATTATATTATATTTTCCACACAGAGGACAGGTTTACAGGACGTGAAAGTGGGCTTCTACCAGGTTGCTGGCTTCCCAGTGTGATGGGTGCTATTGATTGTACTCACATAGCACTGTCACCCCGATCCATGGAGCCTGCTCTGCAGGGTGACAGTGCCGACAAGGAAGAGAATTGAGGCAACGTCTCATCAATTAATATTTACACAACATGACTTTTACTGTATATGCATTAAAGGAGAAAGGCTTTTTTTCTTCTTTTTTTACATCAGACAAGGAATAAATGTTAAAATTAAAAGGTAAGCAGTGCAGTTTCACTTTTTGTTGCCTCTGCCTGTCTCCTGCTGAGTGCTGTGTCTGTTGTTTGTTCATTTTCTGTCTATGTAAGCTGCCTCCATCTTTCACAATAAGCTACTGACCAAAAGATACACCTGGACTGCAGGGGCTTTTTATATGAAGGTGGTCACGTGTAGTCTCAGATATTACCATGCCCATTAAATGATCGCTTGCACTAAATTTAGTGTGTGCTATGGCATGTAAATGAGGCAAATAGTGTGCACATAAATGAATGCATTCTCTGTTAGCAAATGGGGCAGTACATTAAATGAAACAATGAGATACAGAGTGTGTGGCTGAAGCATGAGCAGACAGAAGCCAGGCGCTGACCAGGGTGCTGAAACAGTGAGATACAGAGCATGTGGCTGAAGCATAAGCAGACTGCAGCCAGAAACTGACCAGGGTGCTGAAACAGTGACACAGACCATGTGACTGAAGCATAAGCAGACTGCAGCCAGGAGCTGACCAGGGTGCTGAAACAGTGATACAGAGCATGTGACTAAAGCATAAGCAGACTGCAGCCAGGAGCTGACCAGGGTGCTGAAACAGTGACACAGAGCATGTGACTGAAGCATAAGCAGACTGCAGCCAGGAGCTGACCAGGGTGCTGAAACAGTGACACGGAGCATGTGACTGAAGCATAAGCAGACTGCAGCCAGGAGCTGACCAGGGTGCTGAAACAGTGAGATACAGAGCATGTGCCTGAAGCATAAGCAGACTGCAGCCAGGAGCTGACCAGGGTGCTGAAACAGTGACACAGAGCATGTGGCTGAAGCACGAGCAGACTGCAGCCAGGAGCTGACCAGGGTGCTGAAACAGTGAGATACAGAGCATGTGACTGAAGCATAAGCAGAATGCAGCCAGGAGCTGACCAGGGTGCTGAAACAGTGACACAGAGCATGTGACTGAAGCATAAGCAGACTGCAGCCAGGAGCTGACCAGGGTGCTGAAACAGTGAGATACAGAGCATGTGGCTGAGGCATAAGCAGACTGCAGCCAGGAGCTGACCAGGGTGCTGAAACAGTGACACAGAGCATGTGGCTGAAGCATAAGCAGACTGCAGCCAGGAGCTGACCAGGGTGCTGAAACAGTGAGATACAGAGCATGTGGCTGAGGCATAAGCAGACTGCAGCCAGGAGCTGACCAGGGTGCTGAAACAGTGACACAGAGCATGTGGCTGAAGCATAAGCAGACTGCAGCCAGGAGCTGACCAGGGTGCTGAAACAGTGAGATACAGAGCATGTGGCTGAAGCATAAGCAGAATGCAACCAGGAGCTGACCAGGGTGCTGAAACAGTGAGATACAGAGCATGTGACTGAAGCATAAGCAGACTGCAGCCAGGAGCTGACCAGGGTGCTGAAACAGTGACACAGAGCATGTGGCTGAAGCATAAGCAGACTGCAGCCAGGAGCTGACCAGGGTGCTGAAACAGTGAGATACAGAGCATGTGGCTGAGGCATAAGCAGACTGCAGCCAGGAGCTGACCAGGGTGCTGAAACAGTGACACAGAGCATGTGGCTGAAGCATAAGCAGACTGCAGCCAGGAGCTGACCAGGGTGCTGAAACAGTGACACAGAGCATGTGGCTGAAGCATAAGCAGAATGCAGCCAGGAGCTGACCAGGGTGCTGAAACAGTGAGATACAGAGCATGTGGCTGAGGCATAAGCAGACTGCAGCCAGGAGCTGACCAGGGTGCTGAAACAGTGACACAGAGCATGTGGCTGAAGCATAAGCAGACTGCAGCCAGGAGCTGACCAGGGTGCTGAAACAGTGAGATACAGAGCATGTGGCTGAAGCATAAGCAGAATGCAACCAGGAGCTGACCAGGGTGCTGAAACAGTGAGATACAGAGCATGTGACTGAAGCATAAGCAGACTGCAGCCAGGAGCTGACCAGGGTGCTGAAACAGTTGACTACCCTTTTTAGGGGTATACAACATGACTTGGACCTTTACTGTAGTCCTTTTGCTGAAAAATTGTAAGATCTTGTAATGTTACACTATTAAATGTATGCAGTTAAGTTCTCCAATGCAGTACCTCTAATTCTGTGTTTGCTATGTTCGATCTTTATGCTGTGTTGATAATGATAGGTCTTAGAAGCAGTAATAAAGCTAAAAAGCCACACAAAATACTGAGAATGAGTAAGTACATTCAAATGTAATTGCAATGTTTGCATCTCCCTTACTATTTTTTTTTGTTTGCAACTATTCTGTCCTTACCTGGTTTTGAAGTTGCTTTGAGCTTGTCTGAAGAATTCTAAGTGCCAGGACCAAACAGCATCCCTGTGACCTTTAACTGCCAGCTGCACCCACCCCTCATGCATGTAATGTAAGAGGGGGCTGGCAGAGTTGAAAGGTCACATTGTCATGCCTTTGAATGGAACGAGGAAGGTTTTCAGTCCCATTTAGACAGGGAAATGCAGATTTAGATAACTATTTTATCATTATTATTATTTGTTTATTTCGCAGATGCTTTTATCCAAGGCGACTTACAGAGACTAAGGTGTGTGAACTATGCATCAGCTGCAGAGTCACTTACAATTACGTCTCACCCGAAAGACGGAGCAATGAGTCAGTGGCTGAGGTGGGATTTGAACCGGGGACCTCCAGGTTACAAGCCCTTTTCTTTAACCACTGGACCACACAGCCTCCTTATAACCAAGAAAAAACATAAAATAGAAAGGGCGCTGTGAAAAAAGAAATGAATGACATATGAAGCAAGTCAATGTTTACCCCTCTGATATACATTGTTTACACTGGTTGGACCTTAATAGCCCTTTGAATTCTGATACCAACATATTCTTTCATTTCTTAGACAGTGACAGTAAACAAAGCTGTCCCGAAAGCCCTTGTCTTTTTTATCTCTGAATAGAGGGAGGTTTCAGCACATACCAGATTACAAGTGAAACAAAAGAACATCTTTATAGAAAACACCAGAGATCAGCAGAGTGAAAAGCAGAGGTGTCCATTATTGCATTGGAAATGGAAACAAGCATTTCCTTCATTTGTTTCCCTTTTCATGATAATTTAATTATGTCTGAGTGAGGATGTGCTATTGTGTTTACCACAGAGCATTACATTAAATGTATGACTGGAAAAAAACATTAACCATGCAAACCATTTTTGTTTCACTTTCAAGATACTATAAAAATTATGAACAATGAAAAAAAATCTATACAAGAACAAACCATAAAAAAACATTTTAGGTTTCTTATTTAAATTCACAATTTAAGTGCTTAAATGTTCTAGCTTTTATATTGCCAATAAAATAATCATTTGTTTAGGGACAATGGGCAAAAATAACTTGCTAAGATTTTTTAATTACATAACAGATTTCCCAATAAATAAACCACAGTAAGAAGTTTACCTGTTATTATTATTATTTATTTCTTAGCAGACGCCCTTATCCAGGGCGACTTACAATTGTTACAAGATATCACATTATACATTATTTCACATTATACAGATAACACATTATTTTACATACAATTACCCATTTATACAGTTGGGTTTTTACTGGAGCAATCTAGGTAAAGTACCTTGCTCAAGGGTACAGCAGCAGTGTCCCCCACTGGGGATTGAACCCACAACCCTCCGGTCAAGAGACCAGAGCCCTAACCACTACTCCACACTGCTACCTGTGAGTAAAACATTACTAATGGACTGATGATCATGATGTACACAAGTCTACATATTGAACCATACCTTATATTTAAGGTGGTACACTACAGTATTATATTTAAGGTGGTACACTACAGTATTATATTTAAGGTGGTACACTACAGTATTATATTTAAGGTGGTATACTACAGTATATTTAAGGTGGTACACTACAGTATTATATTTAAGGTGGTACACTACAGTATTATATTTAAGGTGGTACACTACAGTATTATATTTAAGGTGGTATACTACAGTATTAGATACATTCTGGCTGACATTTACTGTTAGAAATTGCTGTTTTAAAAAGTTACATTGCTTATATATGCATTTATATGGAAAGAAATGATTAGGCAATGTTATACGTGAAAATCAATTGATTTATTTTTCTAACATATTTTCGCCATATGCAAATGCTGGTATTAGTTACGCAAATGAAAGGTTCTTTTCATGAAAAGGGTAAAAACATATTATATTATTATATTATATTATATTATATTATTTATTTCTTAGCAAAAACGTTTGCCAAGATGAAAGATAGATGCTACCCCCTTTATTTTAGGTTATATGTGATTATCTGCATCTGTAAACATATTATTTAAAACTTTGCTACATATTTCTACTTTTGACATTGATGGAAAGGTAGTGCTTATTTAGCAGTTTATGTTCATTGGTTTATATTTGATACAAAGTGTCATTCTTTGTGGAAAGCAGGTGAAATGTATCAAACTTAACTCGAGGTTGTATTATCAAATTTGGTGAGATGTATTCGGATGGACCCTCTAAAATCAAGAGTTAAACTGCATTCTTACCCCTGGCTTTTTTTGTAAAGCCCATGCAGCGCATTTTTTTTCAATGATCTGAAATAAGAGTAGTCTAGTGTCCCTAGCTGCTACTGTAAAATGGTTTTAAAAATGATATTGTCAATGCTAATTACGCCCCTGTGTAATGGAACTGAAATTAGTAGATTTTTTTTTGCTTGACTGCAGGTTGTTGGCTGAACATCAAGCACTATCCAAGAAAAAAGAGAATGGGTACATGACTCTAACAAACAGCAGCAGAAACACACCGCAATAAAAGGTTTATGGCATAATTGCCATCCAAACCCATCGGGACCATTGATCTTGGAAGCATTTGAAAGACAGACAGCTGCAGTCGTGGTATGCCAGGGTTCATAATAAACCTCACAGATAATCCTCAATTAACCATAAAATTCACACTCTGTACAGGTTCTTAAAACTCTCTATAAAGTCAGCAAAATGTGGTGCAGTACAAACCCAAAGCATGCACAGAGGGTCCTCATAGTCATGTGGTGCAGTACAAACCCAAAGCATGCACAGAGGGTCCTCATAGTCATGTGGTGCAGTACAAACCCAAAGCATGCACAGAGGGTCCTCATAGTCATGTGGTGCAGTACAAACCCAAAGCATGCACAGAGGGTATTTCACTATTCGTTTAACCTTGCTTAACTACACTTGGATATTGTTTTACTATCACATACAAAAGCATATTTTTAGAAGGTATATATGCCTACAATACAACTTGCATTGAGAAAACACCACTGGAATCGGAATAAAGGAAATGATTATGTAACACAGTTCACGTGCAGTCATGGTTTTGGTAAGTAGCATTTTCAAAACCATATCGTGATACTTTGTACTGTGATCACTTGTAACAATTGTAAGCAGCCCTGGATGTCTGAAGAAGTAAATAACAGTAATTACCTGTACTACCCATTGTAAACAGCAGAGGGCACCAGCAACCGCTTGTCACTGTGAGCTGTGTTGTGTGTTCAGATAAAAAAAAAAAAAAGTTAGTTTTATTAGGATTAACAGTTCTACCAAATGGCCACACGATGGCAGCTTTGGATAAGGAATAGCGAGGTTCTGCATGTATATTGGTCTTACTTTGATCTCTATAAATAAATAAATAAATAAATAAATAAATAAATAAATAAATAAATAAATAAATAAATAAATAAATACATACATACATACATACATACATAAATACATAGTGAACAGGAACTCTGTGAACTTACCTCTCAGGAGTAAATCTCTGCAATGAAGATTCAAATTAAAATTCACTGCCAGAGACATTATGACATCACTTTCCTTTATGATGTCACCTACATGTCAGTGCTGAACATAAGCAGCATGATGTCTGTTGCCATGGCGCTGTGCTTATAAACAGATAACTGCATTTAAAATGACTGCTCTGGCATATTTGAAATATCTACAATGCCAGCTGGTCGTGTTGCTTTTGCTGGTCTTTCTCTGCTCTGCATACCAGTGATGCGCTTCTACCCAGCGTGCAGATCTACTGTTCTGCTTCACTGCTTTCATTCAGTATGTATGAACAAGATTTTGTTTTTGGTGATACCGTTTTGATAATAAAACAATAAAAAAGAGTGACTTTAGTTGATTTACATGAGTTCTTAGGTTAAAGTTTCTAAAACCTTTTTTTAAAAAAATACTGTCATTGGCCTGTTTAATACAAACCTCTCACTCTGACATATATTATCTGATTGCATTATTCATTCAATACATTTAGTTTATTAACCTGCTCTGTCACTCCACTGGGTAGTTATTCATATAATACAAAGCATTTCATTCAAAGAGCTTTAATTTTCTAACGCCTCTCAGGGTTTTCTTGAGGAATGGGACGCTTTTTAATCACAATAAGACACCTCAGGACATCTTTTCAAAGCTTTTACGCCAGTCTTTAATTAACTCCTATTTATTTTAAAGAGGTAAACCACCTGTTGATTTTACAAAACTAGAACCAAACAGCTGAGTAATACACTGTATTTCAAGCCCTCTTCAGCACTCTCAGTGTGTTTAGTTTCTCATTGTGTAACATTAACATGATGTTTTGTCCTTTTTAAAATCAATAGAAGTTAATTAAAGGCTGGAGGAAGCGCTTTGATAATGCGGCCCCTCGAGTTTCACAGAGCAGCGCACTCCTTGGCGTGTCTCATTGCCTGATGACTCTTCTGCTGCTGTGGAGGTCTGGAGGATAATTTGTGCCAAAATTAATAAATAAATAAATAAATAAAATTCGAAATAAATAATTAAATACATACAAATATAAATAAATAAATAAATATAAAACGAAATAAATACATAAATAAGTAGAAACTGAAATATATTTAATAATTTATCTATTTATTTATTTATTTATTTCGTTTTTTATTTATTTATTTACTTATATATTTATTTATTTATGTATTCCGTTTTTTATATGTTTTTTATCTGTTTTTTATTTCGTTTTTTATGTTTTTATTCCGTTTTTTTCGTTTTTTATTTCGTTTTTTATATCTGTTTTTTATTTCGTCTTTTCATTTTGGCACAATCTTTTCGAGCTACCGTCAATCATGCTCGATGGGCGGGACAGTAAGTGACTCGCTGATCTCTCTTTCCCTTGTAGTGGTGCGGAGAGGTGTGCAGTCAGGGCTACAGCGTCGTTGTTGTACAGTTTCAATGCTGTGAATATTCCATACGTTACAAATGTGTGCAATATGACTTATAGGAGTCTTATCCTAGAAAAGATTAGGGAGCATTTAATTCAAGTTGAAGGTGGGTCGTTAAATGACGATTTTATTTTGTGTCGAGTAGATTGGCTGTTGAAAAATAGGGCAGATATTGGCATGTACTGATGAACATATTGATGAAGGTGCCGTAACTAACTTGCAGATAATTCGCCATCAAATTCTACGCAGTACCAGTGACGACCGTATAGCAGAAGAGTCCGCAGCGGTAGCCAGACTGGGACGGGAAAATCTGGACGTCCCAAGATATTTTTACAAAGGGAGTCCTCTCCGCACTTCGCGAATGTGCAGTTCGCGAATTAATCGTTCTTCTTGAACGACTCACTCAGGTGAACAATGGGAATCGGATCAGAGTACCCATTGAATCGGTTCTTTTGAGTCACCCTATGAATAAGCTGCATGGCGCACAGGCGTTGATTTACCATCAAAACTCATAAAGTGATTCCTTACCTCTCGAGTTTGGCTGATTTGTTCGTTGTAACAAGGAAACCGGGTTGTCTCTCAGCTCGTTGAGTGTTATGAAACTGAAGACCGTATGTGCCATGTTGAATCCAAATTCCCTCTTACTTAATGCATGATAAGAACTCTGTGTGAGCCAAAATGGCGCCAGTTACATCCTCCAGACCAGAGCTATATATCTATTATTATTATTTATTTCTTAGCAGACGCCCTTATCCAGGGAGACTTACAATTGTTACAAGATATCACATTATTTATACATACAGTTACCCATTCATACAGTTGGGTTTTTACTGGAGCAATCTAGGTAAAGTACCTTGATTGAACCCACAACCCTCCGGTCAAGAGTCCAGAGCCCTAACCACTACTCCTCACTGCTGCCCATATCTATGATCCAGACGGTGTGTACTTTCTAGAGTGCTGCTTCACGCTGTAAGGAACTCAGATTACAAGTTTGTGCACCAGAATTTCTTACAGTTCTTCTTAGTTTACTATGTACGTAACCTTGTGTAAGTCTGCCAAACAAATAAATAATAAAATGAATCACTACTAGTTGTAGCCTGTGTGTTTGTTATTTTTTATACACATACAAAATGAATCACATCTGTAGTTAACTATTTTGCACAAATTATGATTAATACTTCTAAGTCATCTTGAGTAAAGTCAGCCAAATTACTAAATAATAATAATAATAATAATAATAATAATAATAATAATAATAATAATAATAATAATAATAATAATAATAGGAGGCTGTGTGGTCCAGTGGTTAAAGAAACGGGCTTGTAACCTTGGATAAAGGCGTCTACTAAATAAACAAATAATAAGAATAATTGAGATATACACCTCATTTCCAAAATAAATAAATACAAACATCTACTGGTATTGTAACGTTATTGTACCCAAGGCTTAATTACTTGTGATTACATATTTGACCTTGAGGAATGAATGTATTTTATAGATGACGATTTACAGCTACGGTTAAATATTTTATAATTTAATAATGAGCGCGATTCACCTTAGTCCACACACGTAGTATCACCTACATACAACGACCTTTTAAGATGATATTACACAGTCTCGTTCTTAAACGTCTATTATATTTTACACGCACATTAAATATACATTTTCTAAATGTTATTTTAGTGTGTTAAACACTAAAAAATACTTAATATATACACATTTAAACTTTGTTTATGTAAAATGTACATGTTGCAGTTATGGGTGTGCTTCAACGTGTGTTTGATCACATGCCTAATCCCTAAAGGTTTACTGGGTAGAAGAGGAATTGGGAAACAGCGTTTTGCTATGTGCTTTTTTGTTGTTGAAAAAAACAATGGGTGACTCCAAATAGAAAAAAAGTATAGAAAAAAACACGTAAGAAATGCAATTGACCATTATTTTTTTTTAAGATTAAATTAAATTAGATTGATACTGAAGGCTAAACAATGCTAATGGTTCAAACTGTTATCTCCAGGATTCTAAATAGATTGTAGCGAGCACAGGGATTAATGGAGACACGCACACAATAGCTCTTTTAAGTAACGCAGTTTATCAAGCAGCTAACAGCAAGTCAGCGCCAACCAACCAAACACGCACACACAGCCCTTCCCCACCCCAGAGCACTACTCTGCCTCTCAGGGTGACATTCACATACTTAACAAACAACACCGGAAGGGTAATAACAATTACAGGGAAATGCATAGAACAGTACTGGAACTTTTACAATAACAAACAAATAAACACAACAACAATAATTCCGTTTCTCCCCTACCATAGTTCGTACTCCCAGCATCCTCTGCTGCACATTAACCAAATGTAGGGGACTGGCTCCGGGCACAGCGCCCTATTCGCCGACAGGTGGCAACGGCGAGTCAGTCCAGCCGTGCCCGTTACAATATATTATTATTTTTGTTGTCAAACTATATGCTTCAAAATCCCACATTAAACAAAAGGCTACTACAGAGGCTGCTGAACAGAACGTAAAACAAACAACAGCTTTTAGAAAACGAACTGGAAAGTCAGCGCAGATTTTAAAAAAAATGATTCCTGTGTCGGTTGTAGCCAAGTTAAATCAGCACTACAGGTCCAATCAAGCACAGCTACCTCGGTTCAAACAGCCTGCTGTTTACTTTTTAAACACAGTTAGAATTTTAGACCCGAATAGGCGCGTTTTCTTTGTTTTGACTCGGTACTGATAAAATAAATTCCTGGATGGGACAAATATCATGACAACGAGCGTGCTGCATATATGGACTTTATTAAAGAATGCCAGATACCTTTGGGTAACCGAGTTTTGGGACTGTTTCTAATTGATGTCCACATCTGTATAACTTGGCAAAGCTTTGCCGTACACTTCCAATCAATTCAGTGGATGCAGACGTGCAGTCTCAATGTATGTGACTGTGCAGGTTAACGTGATTGGATAGCCGCATAGATGCAATGCAAACAACTCACTCAATCAACACGCCCTAAACCAGTAGAACATGTTCACATAAATACACGTTAACAACTTATCACGTAATTGCGTGATAGGGGTCACTTACGGGGGCTTTTTTACACCCGTGTTGTTTGAGTCGATGCGCTGTAAGTAGGATACAATCACTCTAATAAGCACATGTACTGCCCTGACTCACGAGTAAATCCTTTCAGCTTTGAAAAACAAAACTGTGCGATCACATCTCTCCATGCAGAATGTTTATGCTGGTGTATAAACTGTTGTTAAATTAAATAAATGCAGCGCATCAACTCAAACAACACAGGCGTAAAAAAAAGCCTCATAAGTGACCCCTATCACGCAATTACGTGATCATTTTTTTAACACGTGGTTACGTGATAATTTCATTTCTCGTAATTAGGTGTTACTCTGTCACGTATTTACGTGATAATTACCTGTCACTGAAATACGTGTTTATTTATTTTTATGTTTTTGATTTATTTATTTATTTGTGTATTTATTTTATGTATGTATGTATGTATGGTAGTAATGCGCTTCCGTAATATCTGTAACTACAGAACCGCTTCCGAATTAATTGAGCTGAGCAAGCGCAGCTCTGAACAGGGGGACTAGGACTATATATATATATATATATATATATATATATATATATATATATATATATATATATATATATGTACAGTACTAGATTTCCCTTTACGTAACTGCGCAACGTTAACACTGTGCTTTACGGTAGTGCCACCAGTGTCGTCCAAACCGAACGCTTTGCTTTAAGTGTTTCCCTCACTGTCGAATTCAGCGGGTTGCCCGGTTTAGTACGGCTCCTAAAGAAATATGCATTTTAAATCTGAAGCTTAATAATCCCCAAAGAACAGTTTTAGTAATACTGATGTGTAAGTATAGGCAAAACATAATGCTATTAAAAACAATATCTGTTTTGGTATGTGTAAAAACTACAAATCCCACATGGCATTGCGGCTCGGGCACCTTCGCAGTGAGGTGAGAGAGAGCGCGCGTTTTGTTTAAATTTTGAGCGGGGATGAGAAAAGGTGCGCGCCTCGCGTCGTCTCCACACTGTCGCGTGAGAAGAGCTGACGGTAAGATAATAATAATAATAATAATAATAATAATAATAATAATAATAATAATAATAATAATGGCAGTGTACAACAGGTTTCTTAAAAATGTACACAATGTTTAGCAGATCAAAACATCTTTTATTTTCATGACGTTTCGGGCAAAAGCCCTTCAGCTGTTTAAAAAGAAAAATAAACACAGCGCAGTAAAGTTGTTGTTATTCAAGAATTGTAGTTATACAAAAATTATACATATATACAGTACTGTGCAAAAGTTTTAGGCAGGTGTGAAAAAATGCTGTAAAGTAAGAATGCTTTCAAAAATAGACAGTTTATATTTATCAATTAATAAAATGCAAAGTGAGTGAACAGAAGAAAAATCTATATCAAATCAATATTTGGTGTGACCACCCTTTGCCTTCAAAACAGCATCAATTCTTCTAGGTACACTTGCACACAGTTTTTGAAGGAACTCGGCAGGTAGGTTGGCCCAAACATCTTGGAGAACTAACCACAGTTCTTCTGTGGATTTAGGCAGCCTCAGTTGCTTCTCTCTCTTCATGTAATCCCAGACAGACTCGATGATGTTGAGATCAGGGCTCTGTGGGGGCAATACCATCACTTCCAGGACTCCTTGTTCTTCTTTACGCTGAAGATAGTTCTTAATGACTTTCGCTGTATGTTTGGGGTCGTTGTCATGCTGCAGAATAAATTTGGGGCCAATCAGATGCCTCCCTGATGGTATTGCGTGATGGATAAGTATCTGCCTGTACTTCTCAGCATTGAGGAGACCATTAATTCTGACCAAATCCCCAACTCCATTTGCAGAAATGCAGCCCCAAACTAGCAAGGAACCTCCGCCATGCTTCACTGTTGCCTGCAGACACTCATTTGTGTACCGCTCTCCAGCCCTTCGGCAAACAAACTGCCTTCTGCTACAGCCAAATATTTCAA
This sequence comes from Acipenser ruthenus, assembly GCF_902713425.1. Classification (NCBI taxonomy): domain Eukaryota; kingdom Metazoa; phylum Chordata; class Actinopteri; order Acipenseriformes; family Acipenseridae; genus Acipenser; species Acipenser ruthenus. Next base: position 11,273,713 of record NC_081211.1, read on the forward strand.
ATTTTGACTCATTAGTCCAGAGCACCTGCTGCCATTTTTCTGCACCCCAGTTCCTGTGTTTTCGTGTATAGTTGAGTCGCTTGGCCTTGTTTCCACGTCGGAGGTATGGCTTTTTGGCCGCAAGTCTTCCATGAAGGCCACTTCTGACCAGACTTCTCCGGACAGTAGATGGGTGTACCAAGTTCCCACTGTTTTCTGCCAATTCTGAGCTGATGGCACTGCTGGACATCTTCCGATTGCGAAGGGAAGTAAGCATGATGTGTCTTTCATCTGCTGCAGTAAGTTTCCTTGGCCGACCACTGCGTCTACGGTCCTCAACGTTGCCCGTTTCTTTGTGCTTCTTCAAAAGAGCTTGGACAGCACATCTGGAAACCCCTGTCTGCCTTGAAATTTCTGCCTGGGAGAGACCTTGCTGATGCAGTATAACTACCTTGTGTCTTGTTGCTGTGCTCAGTCTTGCCATGGTGTATGACTTTTGACAGTAAACTGTCTTCAGCAACCTCACCTTGTTAGCTGAGTTTGGCTGTTCCTCACCCAGTTTTATTCCTCCTACACAGCTGTTTCTGTTTCAGTTAATGATTGTGTTTCAACCTACATATTGAATTGATGATCATTAGCACCTGTTTGGTATAATTGTTTAATCATACACCTGACTATATGCCTACAAAATCCCTGACTTTGTGCAAGTGTACCTAGAAGAATTGATGCTGTTTTGAAGGCAAAGGGTGGTCACACCAAATATGGATTTGATTTAGATTTTTCTTCTGTTCACTCACTTTGCATTTAGTTAATTGATAAATATAATCTATTAACATGTTTATTTTTGAAAGCATTCTTACTTTACAGCATTTTTTCACACCTGCCTAAAACTTTTGCACAGTACTATATATGTGTGTGTGTGTGTAAAAGCTGTATGAGTTATTTAATTAAATTAATGTTATGACATACAGTACATTGATTCATCTTGTCTAAAAATGAGTAGGAAATAAAGAGTCGATTTGGCTGATATTTGATTCAGGTTTTTATTAAGTAACGGCAGCACGTAATAAGTTGTAGATTTAAATGACGTGTGTTCGTTGTTTCTTTGCTATAGTTTAGTTTTCATTTCTCTAATAAGCGCATCCCTAAGCCAGGCCGCGCTACCAGGCGTCCCGGGGAAACTGGAGCTGTCACTTTCCAGCCTTCAATTTTATTTTATTTTTTTATCCCGGTCACAAACAGTAAAAATGTAAAATCGTCCAGGTTTTAATATTTTATATTCAACTTTTTTTTTTTGTATCGTTTCAAAACTGTACTCGCAGCAGCGCGCGCGGCAAGTTGACACAGCGCAGTCTGTTTATTAAACACAAAAGCAAAATAAAGAAACGTGTGGGTGACTTGTTTCATCATTCCCACTGTGTGTTTGATGATTTAATATTCTGTTTAACTTCCTGGACCATGGCAATTTGAACTCATTATTTATTTTATTTTATTTTGGAAGTGCCACCAGCCGAGGTAGCCTTTTAAGTGAAGTCCCTATTGTGGTCAGCAAGCGGAACTGCACTGTGAGGATGACCGCGCTGCCCAGAGCAGCGCAGAGGAGAGAGGAGTCGCAGGTAGGTACGGGACAGGGAGACAAACTAGGGCTCCTGGAACCAGGGTTCAAAACCGCCGTTCTTGGAAAAAAAAAAAAAAAGTGCCTTCGTGTTGTCACAGCTTTACACTGCACGCTTCCTGCTGCTTCAAACACTATCGTCCTCTCCCCACTGGAACCTATAGCTTAACTGACAACGTCAGCGAGAGTGTAGATCTGCACTGAGAGCGTCAACGACAAAGCGAGCTGCACCTTTAAAACACTACAGCTTCTACTGGATACAAATGGATTCATACCAGCAGTCTGTGTGGTGTTTTTTTTTTCTCTAAGTGTTTCGGTAGCTTCCTCAAATTAAGTTCAGAGTGTTTTTTGTCTCGCGGTCCTCACACAGCTGGAGAAACACACTCGTGACTGCATTAGAGGCTCTGCAGCCACCGAACGCTGTGAAACTTTGACGTGCATTATCTATCTGACCATGCTTTAGGAACATTTCTAAACGTTTTACACTTGGACTGCGGCTGAACTCTTAATATCTGGCATGTTAACCCAGCTTTCTTATCCTTTCTAAAGCAGGTCAGAGAGTGAGGGGGGAGACGGCGCTCACAAACTCAGCCCTGGAGTGAAGGACTGCTTCTTACCGTTAACCCAGGTAGGCATTTCATTATTCATATTTCAATGGATTTATTCATTATTTTAACACTCAGGCTGTAAATACACGTTTTGAATAGATCCATCCTTCTGTTTGTAATGGTTGTTTTAGCATTTAAACCACCAGAACCACATTTACAGATAGATTTGCAAGGTTGTGTGTGTGTTTTTTTTATATTTTTTTTCCAGTAAAAACTTTTCAAATGGGGGAAGGGGGAAAATAAAATAGTACCCTTGACTCTGAGGACCTATGAATTGCTTCTGTTTGCAAAAATCCCTAACGGCTAGTTTCACAGCCCCCGTGGAGCGCTAATCAGGGTCTGTGAAACTAGCCGCTAGTGTGGCTAACTCCTTTAAATAAAATAATATATATTTAGATCAAAGAGCCGCTGCCCTATAATTTTGTTATAATTGTATAATATATACATATAAAAAAAATCAGTCTTACATCTGTATCAAATACTGTTGGAAAACATGGAACAAGTATTGAATAGCAGTTTGCTACGCATGAGGAATGACGGCTGTATTCATGTTATTTTTCTGAAAAGTGATTTAACATTGGATAGAAAAAACTGTTAGTTCCAAAAATGCAAGCACTGCTGTGATAGATGAAGGCGGGCTATATACTCTGGGTATATAGATACTTGCACTGCATTGACTCCGAGCAAGCAAGAAATAATAGCAGCTTCATTGAGCAATGGATGGTAGCAGAGAGCTGAGAAAAACACCAAGTTAACGTATATTTAACTATACTTAAACAACTGCACATTAGAAGTAAATTGAAGGCAATATGGTAGAGAAGTTAAGATTCTTTTGTGTCAAAGCAAATGGCTGGCCAGCAGCACACGGCTGTACAAACAAGTCCTTTGATCTCCAGCCCTGACATGAAAGAAGCTTGCCCTTCGGGGAGTCCACTGGGGTATAAAACTAGTTAAACAGGTTTTTGCTTAGAAAATACAGCTGGTTTATGAGGGGGTCATAAAGCTAGTTTTCAAGGGGACCAGAAGGAGCCAGGCTCCAAGAGAGATCCAAAGAGATAATGCCACTGGGATCAAATGGTCTCAAGAAGATGACAAAAACCAGATGTATGGACCTTTCTGGCACCAGGGGTCTGAAGAATGCACTGAGTTCAGAGGTCTTCACACTAGACTACACACACAGACACACACACACACACACATACTCACACTAAATTAACAGGATAATGTGTTGTACCTTTTCTATTGGTTAAGTGTCAGAGAAAGAGGAGGTGGACCATCTATACAGAAGGGTATTTAATGTCATGCAACAATTGTAAGAACGAGTATTCTGTTTGTCCTGTACCTGGGACCAGACTCCCTGCATGTATGTAATAAACTTAACACTGATTAAGAAATGGCGTCTGTGCAGTTTCTTAAGAAACATCGATACTCACGTTTTAAGTTACATCAAATACATGAACACTTTTTATAATAAGTGTGTCTGAGGCTCCCGCTTCTATAAAGACTCGCGCGGCTGGACTCTAATAACAGCGTGTCCGAGGCTCCCGCTTCTGTAAAGACTCGCGCGGCTGGACTCTGTAATAACAGCGTGCTCGCGCGGCTGGACTCTGTAATAACAGTGTGTCCGAGGCTCCCACTTCTGTAGAGACTCGTGCGGCTGGACTCTGTAATAACAGCGTGTCCGAGGCTCCCACTTCTGTAGAGACTCGTGCGGCTGGACTCTGTAATAACAGCGTGTCCGAGGCTCCCGCTTCTATAAAGACTCGCGCGGCTGGACTCTGTAATAACAGCGTGTCCGAGGCTCCCGCTTCTATAAAGACTCGCGCGGCTGGACTCTGTAATAACAGCGTGTCTGAGGCTCCCGCTTCTGTAAAGACTCGCGCGGCTGGACTCTGTAATAACAGCGTGTCCGAGGCTCCCGCTTCTATAAAGACTCGCGCGGCTGGACTCTGTAATAACAGCGTGTCTGAGGCTCCCGCTTCTGTAAAGACTCGCGCGGCTGGACTCTGTAATAACAGCGTGTCCGAGGCTCCCGCTTCTATAAAGACTCGCGCGGCTGGACTCTGTAATAACAGCGTGTCCGAGGCTCCCACTTCTGTAAAGACTCGTGCGGCTGGACTCTGTAATAACAGCGTGTCTGAGGCTCCCGCTTCTATAAAGACTCGCGCGGCTGGACTCTGTAATAACAGCGTGTCTGTGGCTCCCGCTTCTGTAAAGACTCGCGCGGCTGGACTCTGTAATAACAGCGTGTCTGAGGCTCCCGCTTCTATAAAGTCTTGTGCGGCTGGACTCTGCAATAACAGCGTGTCTGTGGCAGGGCAACTAGAACTGAAGAGCAGCACCTGGGCTCGGGTAAAACGTTTATATATTAAAAAGAAAAAAACACACCTTAACCAAACAAGGACATATCCCTCCTAATTGCACTGGTGTTAAACTGAGCGTTTGTATCGGGGTTACAGCCCAAAGCAAACTCAAACTATTTTAAGCAGTTCAAACTATTTTAAGTAATAAAAATGTATTTTGAAGTTGCTTTCCTTGTTTTAGTGAACTGCTGTCTGCTGTGCTTGCGTTTTGAATATCCTCCCGGGCCGCTCCTCCACTGCGGGCTCACCCTGCGATGATGATGAGGATGATGATGATGATGTCGCCCAGCCCAGCGCGCCGGAGGATACCACTTCGGACCAGCACAGGGGGGCAGGGGAAGGGCCGGGGCAGGGAGACGCCACACTCCACAGTCATGGGGGAGCGCACGGGCCGAACCACAAAGCCAGCACTTCGGGAGAGCAGAGACAGGAGGCAGATCCAGAGGGGCAGCAGCCCATTGTAACGGAGCAAGGGGGGCAGGAGAGGGGGGGCAGGAGCACCTACCCCATTCCGAGGGGTGCGGGACCCCTGGATTAAAAGCCTCTCTGGGGTTGGAGGGTACAGAAATGCAGGGCGGTGGTGTTGCTGGTAGTCCACAGGGAGGGCTAGCCTGTTTATTAGGGAGCGCGGAGGCTGTGTTTACAGAGGGGGGGAAGCAGTCCGAGTCAGCCAAGCCAAAACACGTTGAGACTTACCCCGAGACACAGGCTGAAACATCGGCCAATCTGCAGGGAAAGGGGGTGGCGGAGCCTTGCAACGAAGCTGGGGCTAAGCCTGCACCCCCACATTCCCACTGCGGAACCCCCGGAGAGCCCCCTGCCCTGCCAACAGCAGCAGCAGCAGCCTCCGTTCCTGAGAGAGAAGAATCTACGAGGCTCTGCAAAGGGGTGATCCCCAGGCAGGGGCGAGGAGTCGCGATGGAGAAGGGCTCGCAAGTTTTCCCGAATCCGGGATCCGGAACAACGCCGCCGCCTCGTGCCTCTGCTGCCTCCTGGTCCCCTCGGAGCTGCACGGGGCGATCCCGGATCCGGCTTGGGAATGAGGACGCGGAATCGGCAGCAGGCAGGCAAATCCCAGGCAGTGAGGAGGCGGGCCCTGAAATGAACGAGAAGGATTTCATGAGAAAAACCCAGCAAAGCCATTCACAGAGAAGAACCGAGACGGAAGAGTTAAAAGCATCGCAGAGCTTCGGAGAGGGAGAGGGAAGCGACTGGGGACAAATAAAGCTTTCAGAGAACAACAAACTATCAACGTCATCATCCAGTGCAGCAGCAGCAGCAGAATCCAAACCAGCAGCCGTGTACGTGAACCCGTGCGTGCTGGAGGAGAGGGACTGGGAATCCCGCTTCGCCGTGCTGGAGATGGAAGACTCGAGCGACGCGGGGGCTGGGCAGCGCAAGGCTAAGGGGGCGGAGCAGTCAAGGCGGTGCAAGCCTGCCACCAGTGCTGCTGCTGCTGCTGGGAAGATGGAGGTGACGACCGCGCTAGTGTGCGGTGAGACAGCCTGCTCTGATCTGACTCACACCGAGGCGGCTGGAAGTCTCCAGGGAGCAGCTGGGGCAGGCGGACTGACAAACCCTGCCTCGGCCGCCCAGGATCGAGAGGAGGGGGGACCCCACCCCTTTACCCCAGCTGCTGCCCGGGCGAGCCCCGAGTCTGAGAGAGAGGACATGGGGGCCACACAGAGCTGCGAGGATCACAGCGATTGGGACTCGAGTTTCTGCACGACTGCTCCACGCAGGTGAGTGACCGGCGTTTACTGTGGGCAGTGGATCAGTCAGTCAGAGTCATATTAACATGGTCCCTTATTAAAGTTTCTCCTGGTGTTTTAGCAGTCAGTCAGTCTCCCCCCCCCCCTCAGGATTATAACCCTGAGTTTGCCATGGTTTCCAGGCAGCCTCTATCTCTCTGTAAGAATCTCCTCTGTGTGTTGCAGCGCTTCCCTGACTCCTGCTCGCTCCCGGCTCCGCTCTCCGTCCTTGGGACAGAGTCCGGTGGTTCTGCCCTGGAGCTGCCTCTCTCCATTGGCTCCATCTCGGACTTGCAGCTCCACGAGATCACACTGGGGTAAGCGGAGAGGGAGGGAAGGGGGACGTTTTCAAACATCTGTCCTCCATTAGTGTGTTTGAATGGAGTGTTTGTGTCCTTTTGTTAAGAAGGTAATTCTCTGGCGGTCACCCCATGACTAGCAACCACTACGAAGCGCTTTAACATTGAAACGCTGAAAGAAAAACTCAAATCCAGTGAGAAAGCGTTTAGATTAGAAGTCGTCTTTTTGAACAGAAGGCTGCTGAAGGTTTTACAATGAAGCATTCAGCAGAGGATGGGGGATCGCCCCCGGTGCCTCTATACAGGTGTGGTTCCCCTATAGAACGAACTCAATTTGCTGCGTAAAGTCAGATGAAACCTGCTGAATAACGTTACATTCACATATTGAGTTACACACCACCGCTTTGTAGTTTTCCCATGTACTTAACGAAAAACTGACGACAAATGTGACATTTGGAAATCTAACATGAAATGCTGCTGTGCTGCTATTATGAGCTTTAGAGCTGCAGTGGCTGGCTGGCTGGCTGTTTCAGTGCTGCTCTGTGTTCTTGTCTTCAGGGAGGCCCCGGTCCCAGTCTCTGCAGGACTACGAGGACGCCAGCGAGCTGGTGTGCGGACTCATAGAGGAGCTCTCGCAGATCAAGTAAGTGAACTCACCCGAGACACCTGACCGCTTCACCGCTCACTCCTTTCGCTCTGGGCTGTGTGTCTGCCACTGTCTGTCGTTACAAAGATCTTCCTGACAATCTGTTGTCTCTCTGTATCTGCAGTTTGCACCCGTGCCTGGTTACGCATCCCTTCCCCGTTCTCTCTCTCTCTCCCTGTCTGCGTAATGCTGTGCTTTTTGCTCTGCTTGACATCTAGCTGCACTGTGAAGCCCCGCTGCCCTGCTCTGTGTCTCTCTGTCTCTCCTCTCCTCTCCTGTCTCTGACATCGTGTGCGGGCCCTGTTTCAGCCGGCTCATCATGCTGACTCACCGGGAGCTGCAGTCTGGAAGGAACCCCCGCAGGGCCAGGCTGGGCTGGAGGGGAGCTTCTCGCTACACCGTCAACCCCAAGGACCTGTAACCCCGCTGGAGACACACTGCCAACCCCAAGGACCTGTAACCCCGCTGGAGAGACACCGCCCACCCCAAGGACCTGTAAACCCGCTGGGAGACACACCGCCAGAGCAGGGCCGTCAAACTCCAATCCTCCAGGTTTTCATTCCAACTTGAGCGCTTGAGTTTCACTTCATTCTTCTAACTTATTTGTTCAATCGGACATCCTTGTTAGTGACTCTGCAGCAGCAGCAGTTGTGATGCATCGCTCACCCCCTGGTCTCTGTAAGTCGCTTTGGACAAAAGCGTCTGCTACATGACTCCTTTTTAATAAGAATTTTTTTTTTCAAGGTCTTTTAAATTGACAGTTTAAAAAAAAAATGCCCTTGTTTCAAAGTGTGCACGAGCTGTGAAACATTGTGAGGCCGGGGAGAGAGAAGTGTTTAATGTGTCCAATTTGTCAAATAATTTAGAGCAATTAAGTAATTGAGAGCTCGGGGTGGAAGGAAAGCCAGAAGCTGCCCTGCGACCCCCCCAGGAGCTGAGACTGCACAAGAGGCACCCGCAGACACACGACAAAGAGAGCAGCGCAAAAATATTCACCAGTCACTGAGCTGCAGTGGTCAGGTGCTTCTGTGTGTGTGTTTTTGTTGGGTTATTTTTTTTACGTTCTTAAAGTCTAAACGGTTTTAGAAAATACTTTGAGTATTTGGTTGTCTTTTAGAAATGTTTTTATTATTATTATTATTATTATTTATTTAATTGATTGTTTTCAAGAGGCTTACCAAATGTTTTTTTTTTTTAACAGGTTGAGTAAAGTTTGTTCTCTCATACTGAAGTTACTCCCTGTTCTCATTGGTGTGGAAGGTTTGTATTGGAATTCCTTTAAAAAGCTGTTTCTAGTTTTTATCCTGACCTAGATCACAGCTTGAAGATGTCGCGTGTGACTACGGCGGTGTTTTGTTTTATTTATTTTTTCACGGATTTCAGTTGCCGTGTAACATGGAGTTCACCGTGAAGATCCCATCACCGGCAAAACTCCTCAAACCTGACGTCTGCAAACTGAGCTGCGTCACAAAAAACAGATCCGAAGCACGTGTTAAAAACACTCCACAGGAAGCGAACCTTAAAGTGACTGACGACTGGAGTGACATCACCCAAGCATGGGCTGCGACTAGCCAGTATAGGGTGAGGGGACAGAGGCAGGAACCACAGCATATATATTGAGTATAATAAGCAGAGCTCCAGCTCAAAAAAACGGCTCTTTAGGGACTGCATTCGCCTAGCGCCCCCTGCAGGAAAGACCGCTTTTTTTTTTTTACCAAAGGCTTTATTTTTGTAATTGCTGTTTGTTTCTAGTTCTGAAGCCAAAGTGAAATCTGCAGCTCAGGTCAAATGTTTTGCACCAAAAAAAAAAACATTTTTAGGATTGACATATAAAAAAAAAAAAGAAAACCTATCTGAACACAATGTAGATATTTTATTTAACATCGTGTAATCAAAAGAATCGACAAAATGATACTGCAAAAGTCTACCGGAAGCCACAATAACAGTACAGTAGTATTTCATGTTAGATTTTGAAATGTCCCATTTTTTAATTTGTCAGTCTTTTTTGTTAAGTATCTGGAAAACTACAAAGCGGTGTTTTATTCAATATGTTAACGTCACATTATTCAGCAGGTTTCATTCGACTGCATGAAGCACAGTGAGTTAATGGTGATGCAAGAGTTTTGCGTGTTTCTTGTAAAAGTACAGAAATGTTTGAAATTGACGTTAATAATAATGTGCATCGACACAAAAAATCAAAGAATAGAGAGACAACGAAGAATAAATGTAGATTGTTTATACTGGGTGTAAACTCCTTGGAACAATGCTACCGAGGAGCAGTGAGGTGAAGAACTATCCAATACAAAACCTTTACATATATACATCTATACTGAAGAACTCTACATGTAATACAAAACCTTTACATATATACTGAAGAACTCTACATGTAATACAAAACCTTTACATATATACTGAAGAACTCTACATGTAATACAAAACTTTTACATATATACATATATACTGAAGAACTACATGCAATACAAAACATTTACATATATACTGAAGAACTCTACATGCAATGCAAAACCTTTACATATATAAATATATACTGAAGAACTCTACATGCAATGCAAAACCTTTACATATATACTGAAGAACTCTACATGTAATACAAAACATTTACATCTATACATATAGACACACATATACTGTGTATTAGACTCGTAATACATTAACATGCCGAATATTTATTTACAGCACAAAACAAAGTACAGCTTGTAAACGCAGACAACACGGCAGCAAACTGCAACGAGAACAAACAACAAACCCACATTTAAAACAACTGGGGTTTGGTTTGGTTTTTTGAGGAAGAACGGTTACCCGCCGTCGCAGTTGTGTTTTTGCTTCCCCAGACTTGAATCGGAGCCTGCCGGTCTGGGGCGGTTCTGGGCCGGTTCTGGGCCGTGTGCATTTGAAATATATACGTGGGGTATCACTGAAGGGGGGCGCCCCCCTGGCGCCTTGCCCGTCTCGCTTCTCTGTAGCGGGCCGTGGTAGTCTGTGTTACGCTGCGGGCAGTAGCGCTTCGTGTGCGCTTGATCTCTGGTGGCACCGCAACGCGGGCACTTGTAACGTCTGAGACAGGGGCACAGCACTTTGTCACCGTCCTTAAAGCTGTGGCCATTGTAGACCTTTCTGGACTCCCAGTTCTTTTTGCAAAACACGCAGAGCTTGCTTCCTCCATCCGTCGGGTCGTGTTGGTTTAGCGCCGGCGACTTGACTTCTGAAGCGCTCTGCTGCTTCGTACCGCGGTCGGGCTGTGTCGCCGCCATGCCGGCTGCAGCACCGGCACTCGGTTCGGGACCCGGCTCGCTTCCAGCAGCGCCACAAGTTCTCGTTTCCTGCAGCAGTTCGGCCAGACCGAAGTAGTCTTTGCAAACGTCGAAGCTCTGGTTACCGCGGTACATTTTTGATCAAAGTAAAATAACGATACACACACAAAGACGTCTTGTGCTTGCGGTTGAACTGTCTCCACATGGAATCGCCACCAGTACTCAAGCTTCGACCTGTCAATCCAGAACCTGAATTTGAATTTTAAGGCAGGGTCCCAGGATACAGTAACACCCCGTTCCTCAAATCCTTGACCAAGGCGGCCCAGTCAATACAACAAACCATCGAAAAGAACCGACCAACTAACCTCCAGGCGCATTCAAGCTGCAACACTTTGCAACTCGCGATTTCATTTTTCTTTCTTTTCTTTTTATAATATTATTCGATGGTGAATTTTTATAATAATACAAGACGTTTGAAACCGCGGGGTTTAGCGGTGTGCAAAATCAGCGACGCGGAATGGAATGAATATTTGACGCCAGAACCGTTCTCTGACGCCAGTTTATTAATATTTGTTACTGTACATTAATTGTTGAAACGCGTTGACAGGGATGGTAACCTGCAGATTCACATACAGTATGTGTATTAACACAGTATCGTACACTAAGACCGAGTGTTTAACTTTAAAACTCTTTTCAAACACCTCACTGAGTTTGTAATTCTAAATGTGTTAGGATTTAAACACCCTGCGGTGTTTATTTTGTAAACTCTGGGACGTGTTTAGGATTTGCGACACTTTTTAAACATTTTATACGGGTTTATAACAGCTGGTGTTTAAAATCTAAACATTAAACTACGACACACATTAAACCCGTAACGTTTAGCAATTATTTAGAGTCCCACATGACTAAACACCACAGTGTTACACCTGGGGCCGGTTGTACTAACGAGATCAAAAAACAGGATCGGATCCGGGCTCACTGGAGCCGGATCATGAAAAGGCGTTGTACTAAGCGGATCAGAACCAAGCTCCACTGATCCGAAATCTTGATCCGATCCTGGAGCTGCGCAGCCGTAACTAGAGAAACTGACCAATGAGAAGCGAATATGCGTGGCGCAGAGATTGAAGAATCCGAATGTCAGAAAATGAAGTGCATTTAATTTAAACGACATGAATCAGAAGCAACTACTGTACATGTATAATTTAAAACTTCAGCGTATCTATAAAAACAGATCGAGTATATTAATACCGGTATCTGTTTTTTTTAACTTCTAAAAATGTTTTAATAAATGTTAGTGTAATCACGGTCGTGTGTATTTTCTGGCGGACACACAGATATTTTACAGCGGGTATAGCCACACAAACATCTAGCTGCAGCGTCGGTTCAGGGCAAATTATCAACACATTTTGAGCAAATGTAATCAAGTGCTGACAGACAACTGCAACTGGAAAATGACGTGGACAGGGGGAGATTGAGGCTGTCAAAAGGTAAGCTTAAGTTAATGAGAAAAAAAGGAATGGGGGGAATGATATGCATAAAAAATACAACGTTAAATCTAATTAAATTAATGAGAACGCCAGTATGACTGTCTACACAGAAAACGTAGAAATATTATTTATGAAACCTATAGTTTGTCATGCGTCCCGATCGAGGTACTGTCGGGACGCCATTTGTCACGATTTTTAGAGTAAACGTTGAAAACCCAGACGAAAAATGTGACATTTTTATTTTCTCGTTATGAAATGCCGTATACGTGGCTGCTGGGCTGCCTCGCGGTGCAACAACATACTCCACTGGTTTAGGGCGTGTTGATTGAGTGAGTTGTTTGCATTGCATCTATGCGGCTATCCAATCACGTTAACCTGCACGGTCACGTGATGCGGCATGCGTCATGCGTGTTCCTTGCTGCGTGCGCCTGTGCGTCCGGTTTTACTGGTGAAGTGTAATGATGGCTGGTGTTGTTGATGAGTCTGTCACTAAAAATCAAAAAAGACAGAGCAAGTACGAACGCAGTGAGGAAGAAAAAATGGATTCAGTCATATGACCATGGTCAAGTCATCCAATTAGGATTAGGATTATAATTAGGGTTTCACGGACATTCCGCGGACCTGTTTAAACATGAAATACACCTAATATTTCAGAGCACTAAAAAAGCCTAAAATAGCGGTAGTTGCTTCCTTACTAAAACAGAGTGCTGGCATTTGTTAAAGGCAAGCATGCAACATCTGCCAACAGTTGCTGCCGACATTCTCTGTCTGGTGTGGATTTGAACATACATTGAGACTGCACGTCTGCATCCACTGAATTGATTGGAAGTGTACGGCAAAGCTTTGCCAAGTTATACAGATGTGGACATCAATTAGAAACAGTCCCAAAACTCGATTACCCAAAGGTATCTGGCATTCTTTAATAAAGTCCATATATGCAGCACGCTCGTTGTCATGATATTTGTCCCATCCAGGAATCTATTTTATCAGTACCGAGTCAAAACAAAGAAAACGCGCCTATTCGGGTCTAAAATTCTAACTGTGTTTAAAAAGTAAACAGCAGGCTGTTTGAACCGAGGTAGCTGTGCTTGATTGGACCTGTAGTGCTGATTTAACTTGGCTACAACCGACACAGGAATCCTTTTTTTTTTTTAAATCTGCGCTGACAACAGCTGTTTTCTAAAAGCTGTTGTTTGTTTTACGTTCTGTTCAGCAGCCTCTGTAGTAGCCTTTTGTTTAATGTGGGATTTTGAAGCATATAGTTTGACAAAAAAATAATAATATATATTTAGAATCCTGGAGATAACAGTTTGAACCATTAGCATTGTTTAGCCATCAGTATCAATCTAATTTAATTTAATCTTAAAAAAATAATAATAGTCAACTGCATTTCTTACGTGTTTTTTTCTATACTTTTTTTCTATTTGGAGTCACCCATTGTTTTTTTCAACAACAAAAAAGCACATAGCAAAACGCTGTTTCCCAATTCCTCTTCTATCCAGTAAACCTTTAGGGATTAGGCATGTGATCAAACACACGTTGAAGCACACCCATAACTGCAACATGTACATTTTACATAAACAGAGTTTAAATGTGTATATATTAAGTATTTTTTAGTGTTTAACACACTAAAATAACATTTAGAAAATGTATATTTAATGTGCGTGTAAAATATAATAGACGTTTAAGAACGAGACTGTGTAATATCATCTTAAAAGGTCGTTGTATGTAGGTGATACTACATGTGTGGACTAAGGTGAATCGCGCTCATTATTAAATTATAAAATATTTAACCGTAGCTGTAAATCGTCATCTATAAAATACATTCATTCCTCAAGGTCAAATATGTAATCACAAGTAATTAAGCCTTGGGTATAATAACGTTACAATACCAGTAGATGTTTGTATTTATTTATTTTGGAAATGAGGTGTATATCTCAATTATTCTTATTATTTGTTTATTTAGTAGACGCCTTTATCCAAGGTTACAAGCCCGTTTCTTTAACCACTGGACCACACAGCCTCCTATTATTATTATTATTATTATTATTATTATTATTATTATTATTATTATTATTATTATTATTATTATTATTATTATTATTATTATTATTATTATTATTATTATTTAGTAATTTGGCTGACTTTACTCAAGATGACTTAGAAGTATTAATCATAATTTGTGCAAAATAGTTAACTACAGATGAGATTCATTTTATATATGTATAAAAAATAACAAACACACAGGCTACAACTAGTAGTGATTCATTTTATTATTTATTTGTTTGGCAGACTTACACAAGGTTACGTACATAGTAAACTAAGAAGAACTGTAAGAAATTCTGGTGCACAAACTTGTAATCTGAGTGCCTGACAGCGTGAAGCAGCACTCTAGAAAGTACACACCGTCTGGATCGTAGCTATGGGCAGCAGTGTGGAGTAGTGGTTAGGGCTCTGGACTCTTGACCGGAGGGTTGTGGGTTCAATCAAGGTACTTTACCTAGATTGCTCCAGTAAAAACCCAACTGTATGAATGGATAACTGTATGTATAAATGATGTGATATCTTGTAACAATTGTAAGTCTCCCTGGATAAGGGCGTCTGCTAAGAAATAAATAATAATAATAGATATATAGCTCTGGTCTGGAGGATGTAACTAGCACCATTTTGGCTCACACAGAGTTCTTATCATGCACTAAGTAAGAGGGAATTTGGATTCAACATGGCACATACGGTCTTCAGTTTCATAACACTCAACGAGCTGAGAGACAACCCGGTTTCCTTGTTACAACGAACAAATCAGCCAAACTCGAGAGGTAAGGAATCATTTTATGAGTTTTGATGGTAACTCAACGCCTGTGCGCCATGCAGCTTATTCATAGGGTGACTCAAAAGAACCGATTCAATGGGTACTCTGATCCGATTCCCATCGTTCACCTTAGTGAGTCGTTCAAGAAGAACGATTCATTCGCGAACTGCACATCACTAGTGCGGAGAGGACTCCCTTTGTAAAAATATCTTGGGACGTCCAGATTTTCCCGTCCCAGTCTGGTTACCGCTGCGGACTCTTCTGCTATACCGTCGTCACTGGTACTGCGTAGAATTTGATGGCGAATTATATGCAAGTTAGTTCTGGCACCTTCATCAATATTTTCATCAGTACATTCCAATATCTGCCCTATTCTTTCCAACAGCCAATCTACTCGACACAAAATAAAATCGTCATTTAACGACCCACCTTCAACTTGAATTAAATGCTCCCTAATCTTTTCTAGGATAAGACTCCTATAAGTCATATTGCACACATTTGTAATGTATGGAATATTCACAGCATTGAAACTGTACAACAACGACGCTGTAGCCCTGACTGCACACCTCTCCGCACCACACTACAAGGGAAAGAGAGATCAGCGAGTCACTTACTGTCCCGCCCATCGAGCATGATTGACGGTAGCTCGAAAAGATTGTGCCAAAATGAAAAGACGAAATAAAAAACAGATATAAAAAACGAAATAAATAAATAAATAGATAGATAAATTATTAAATATATTTCAGTTTCTACTTATTTATGTATTTATTTATTTATATTTGTATGTATTTATTTCGTTTTTTATTTATTTAATTATTTATTTCGAATTTTATTTATTTATTTATGGCACAAATTATCCTCCAGACCTCCACTGCAGCAGAAGAGTCATCAGGCAATGAGACACGCCAAGGAGTGCGCTGCTCTGTGAAACTCGAGGGGCCGCATTATCAAAGCGCTTCCTCCAGCCTTTAATTAACTTCTATTGATTTTAAAAAGGACAAAACATCATGTTAATGTTACGACATGAAAAACTAAACACACTGAGAGTGCTGAAGAGGGCTTGAAATACAGTGTATTACTCAGCTGTTTGGTTCTAGTTTTGTAAAATGAACAGGTGGTTTACCTCTTTAAAATAAATAGGAGTTAATTAAAGACTGGCGTAAAAGCTTTGAAAAGATGTCCTGAGGTGTCTTATTGTGATTAAAAAGCGTCCCATTCCTCAAGAAAACCCTGAGAGGCGTTAGAAAATTAAAGCTCTTTGAATGAAATGCTTTTTATTATATGAATAACTACCCAGTGACAGAGCAGGTTAATAAACTAAATGTATTGAATTAATAATGAAATCAGATCATATATGTCAGAGATTGACAAGTGTGTCTGCTAAAAAAACAAACAAAAAAAATCATAATAATAATATGTGTGTTTGTTTTGTACTTGGATGGGAGACTGTTTGGCAATACCAGGTACTAAACACTTTTCTTTGAAGTTGTACTTGTTTAATTAACAAATAGTAGATTAAACAGCAAAAATGAGCTGATTTACTTTTAATGTATTGATGCCAGCTCGCTGCGCTCGTCTTAAATAATTCCCACCTCGCTTTGCTCGCCTTAAAGATTCCCGGGTCGCTGGGCTCGCCAGCTACTCACTGCTATTCAAAACCACAGAGATAACAGGGACATAAACAAACAAGACAGCTGCTTCTGCATCCAGTGCTCAAAGAACATCACAGACATCTGCAGAGCGTTTTGAGATGTTACAGTAATAAAATAACGACTCGGATCGCATGATCGAGGAGTTTGGTGATAAAGAGAGTGATCAGGAGATGATTTATCGGTATGCAGGACTATGAAGAGGTATGTGATAAATACAGCGAACAAAGAGCGGGGCTGGAGAAGCAGTACTGACAGTCCTGTTGATCTACAGAGACTTTTAAACCTGTTTTACTGGGAATAAAATGCTTTTAAACAGCACATCTAAAATAAACTGAGCGTGTGAAAATAAATTGGACGTGACACACCTGAGACGCGCTGAATAAACGGACCGCAAAGGGTTATTAATCGCTATTGAAAGAATTGCATAAGAGAAGTTATAGATGGATTTATTTCACGCCTCCACCCGCTGTTTTAATTGCATTTGGATCATTCCAGACACCACCTGATACGCGAGCGTAACAAACTCAGCAATGCATTGATCATGAATACATTTTAAAAACACAAAACATCAAAGTCACAGCATGCATTATATTCGGGCCGAGACATTTCAATTGGATGAGAACAAGCAGAGTGTTTAGCTGCTCAGAAGCACGCTGCTCTTTCCCAGGTCATTTGCATATTTTGGGTAAACCAAGAGGCATGATGGGATGCTGGAGGCGTTATGGCAAACCCTGCTTTTACTTTATTGTGTGCCCCGTCAATTAAACTGGTTATCGAACCTGGAGCATCTCTCATCTTTCACTTCTACTAATGAATTACTCTCCAACTCTGGGGAAACAAAACACAAATGTGTGGATTGTATTATCATGATGTGCTAGAATTTACCTTGCGCTAAAGACTCACTGTGGTGTCTGTAGTAACTTGTATTATAACAAGGTCAAGTTTATCGAAACATACAGAGAATGGATGGGAATGGGCAATAAACATCACTGCTGTTTCTCTTAAAGCGTGTTTATTTATTTCTAATACTGGACCCTGTCTTAATACTGTATCACATTCTGAATATGAAT
>NC_081211.1:11306263-11311263 GCF_902713425.1 Acipenser ruthenus
GTTTCTCAGTGTGTGTGTCTCAGTGTGTGTGTGTGTCTGTGTCTGTCTGTGTCTCAGTGTGTATGTGTGTCTGTGTGTGTGTGTCTGCCTGTCTCTGTGTGTGTATGTGTGTGTGTGTGTGTGTCTGTGTGTGTGTGTGTATTAGTGTCCGTGTCTGTGTTTGTGTCTCAGTGTCTGTGTGTGTGTGTGTGTCTACCTGTCTGTGTGTGTATGTGTGTGTCTGTGTGTGTGTGTGTGTGTCTGTGTCTGTCTGTGTCTCAGTGTGTGTGTCTCAGTGTGTATGTGTGTCTGTGTGTGTGTGTCTGCCTGTCTCTGTGTGTGTCTCAGTGTCTGTCTGTCTGTCTGTGTGTGTCTGCCTGTCTCTGTGTGTGTTTGTCTCAGTGTCTGTGTGTGTGTGTGTCTGCCTGTCTGTGTGTGTGTGTCTGTGTGTGTGTGTGTGAGTGTGTGTGTGTGTGTGAGTGTGTGTGTCAGTGTGTGTTTGTCTGTGTGTCAGTGTGTGTGTGTGTGTCAGTGTGAGTGTGTGTGTCTGTGTGTGTGTGTCAGTGTGTGTCTGTGTGTGTCAGTGTGTGTGTCTCTGTCAGTGTGTGTGTGTCAGTGTGTGTGTCTGTCTGTGTCTGTCTGTGTCTCAGTGTGTATGTGTGTCTGTGTGTCTGCCTGTCTCTGTGTGTGTGTGTGTATCAGTGTCTGTCTGTCTGTGTGTGTGTTTGTGTCTCGGTGTCTGTCTGTGTGTGTCTGTGTGTGTCTGTGTGTGTGTGTGTGTGTCTGCCTGTCTGTGCGTGTGGGTCAGTGTGTGTGTGTGTGTGTGTGTCAGTGTGTGTGTGTGTCAGTGTGTGTGTCTGTGTGTGTGTGTGTGTGTGTGTGTCAGTGTGTGTGTGTGTGTGTCAGGGTGTGTGTGTGTCAGTGTGTGTGTGTGTCAGGGTGTGTGTGTGTGTGTCAGTGTGTGTGTGTGTCAGGGTGTGTGTGTGTGTGTGTGTCAGTGTGTGTGTGTGTCAGGGTGTGTGTGTGTCAGGGTGTGTGTGTGTGTCTGTGTCTGCCTGTCTGTGTGTGTGTGTGTCAGTGGGTGTGTATGTGTGTGTGTGTGTCAGGGTGTGTGTGTGTGTGTGTGTCAGGGTGTGTGTGTGTGTGTGTCAGTGTGTGTGTGTGTGTGTGTCAGTGTGTGTGTGTGTGTGTGTGTGTGTCAGGGTGTGTGTGTGTGTGTCAGTGTGTGTGTGTGTGTGTGTCAGGGTGTGTGTGTGTCAGTGTGTGTGTGTGTGTGTCAGTGTGTGTGTGTGTGTGTGTGTCAGTGTGTGTGTGTGTGTGTGTCAGGGTGTGTGTGTGTGTGAGTCAGTGTGTGTGTGTGTGTGTGTCAGGGTGTGTGTGTGTCTGTGTGTGTGTGTCAGTGTGTGTGTGTCAGTGTGTGTGTGTGTGTCAGGGTGTGTGTGTGTGTGTGTCAGTGTGTGTGTGTGTCAGGGTGTGTGTGTGTGTGTCAGTGTGTGTCTGTGTCTGCCTGTCTGTGTGTGTGTGTGTCAGTGTGTGTGTATGTGTGTGTGTGTGTCAGTGTGTGTGTGTGTCAGGGTGTGTGTGTGTGTGTGTGTCAGTGTGTGTGTGTGTCAGTGTGTGTGTGTGTGTGTGTCAGTGTGTGTCTGTGTCTGTGTCTGCCTGTCTGTGTGTGTGTGTGTCAGTGTGTGTGTGTGTCAGGGTGTGTGTGTGTGTGTGTGTGTCAGGGTGTGTGTGTGTGTGTCAGTGTGTGTGTGTGTGTGTCAGGGTGTGTGTGTGTGTGTGTGTGTGTCAGGGTGTGTGTCAGGGTGTGTGTGTGTCAGTGTGTGTGTGTGTCAGTGTGTGTGTGTGTGTGTGTCAGGGTGTGTGTGTGTGTGTGTCAGTGTGTGTGTGTGTGTGTGTCAGGGTGTGTGTGTGTGTGTGTGTGTGTGTCAGTGTGTCTGTGTACCGTGTGTCTGAACTCTGCCGTGTGCGGCTTTTTTGAATAGGGGAGAGAGAAATATATATATATATATATATATTTACAGACGTGCTCAAATTTGTTGGTACCCTTACAGCTCATTGAAATAATGCTTCATTCCTCCTGAAAAGTGATGAAATTAAAAGCTATTTTATCATGTATACTTGCATGCCTTTGGTATGTCATAGAATAAAGCAAGGAAGCTGTGAAAAGAGATGAATTATTGCTTATTCTACAAAGATATTCTAAAATGGCCTGGACACATTTGTTGGTACCCCTTAGAAAAGATAATAAATAATTGGATTATAGTGATATTTCAAACTAATTAGTTTCTTTAATTAGTATCACACATCTCCAATCTTGTAATCAGTCATTCAGCCTATTTAAATGGAGAAAAGTAGTCACTGTGCTGTTTGGTATCATTGTGTGCACCACACTGAACATGGACCAGAGAAAGCAAAGGCGAGAGTTGTCTGAGGAGATCAGAAAGAAAATAATAGACAAGCATGGTAAAGGTAAAGGCTACAAGACCATCTCCAAGCAGCTTGATGTTCCTGTGACAACAGTTGCAAATATTATTAAGAAGTTTAAGGTCCATGGAACTGTAGGCAACCTCCCTGGGCGCGGCCGCAAGAGGAAAATCGACCCCAGATTGAACAGAAGGATAGTGCGAATGGTAGAAAAAGAACCAAGGATAACTGCCAAAGAGATACAAGCTGAACTCCAAGGTGAAGGTACGTCAGTTTCTGATCGCATCATCCGTCGCTTTTTGAGCGAAAGTGGGCTCCATGGAAGAAGACCCAGGAGGACTCTACTTTTGACAGAAAAACATAAAAAAGCCAGACTGGAATTTGCTAAAATGCATATTGACAAGCCACAATCCTTCTGGGAGAATGTCCTTTGGACAGATGAGTCAAAACTGGAGCTTTTTGGCAAGTCACATCAGCTCTATGTTCACAGACGAAAAAATGAAGCTTTCAAAGAAAAGAACACCATACCTACAGTGAAACATGGAGGAGGCTCGGTTATGTTTTGGGGCTGCTTTGCTGCGCCTGGCACAGGGTGCCTTGAATCTGTGCAGGGCACAATGAAATCTCAAGACTATCAAGGCATTCTAGAGCGAAACGTACTGCCCAGTGTCAGAAAGCTCTGTCTCAGTCGCAGGTCATGGGTCCTCCAACAGGATAATGACCCAAAACACACAGCTAAAAGCACCCAAGAATGGATAAGAACAAAACATTGGACTATTCTGAAGTGGCCTTCTATGAGTCCTGATCTGAATCCTATCGAACATCTATGGAAAGAGCTGAAACTTGCAGTCTGGAGAAGGCACCCATCAAACCTGAGACAGCTGGAGCAGTTTGCTCAGGAAGAGTGGGCCAAACTACCTGTTAACAGGTGCAGAAGTCTCATTGAGAGCTACAGAAAACGTTTGATTGCAGTGATTGCCTCTAAAGGTTGTGCAACAAAATATTAGGTTAGCGGTCCCATCATTTTTGTCCATGCCATTTTCATTTGTTTTATTATTTACAATATTATGTTGAATAAAAAATCAAAAACAAAGTCTGATTTCTATTAAATATGGAATAAACAAAGGTGGATGCCAATTACTTTTGTCAGTTTCAAGTTATTTCAGAGAAAATTGTGCATTCTTCGTTTTTTGTGGAGGGGTACCAACAAATTTGAGCACGTCTGTATATATATATGTGTGTATATATATATATATATATATATATATATATATATATATATATTATATAGGTGTCCGAAACAATTTTTTTTTTCAGCAAAACTACAAAATCGATGCACTCCAGGACAGCTGTGGTCTTTTTAATAAATAAATAAATAAATGAATAAATAAACGTTGTGTTTTGGTTTTGGTTTTTTTTGGACTCCCAGCTTTTATTGTTTCAAACAGAAAGAGGCCTTTTCTTTTCTTTTGCCATTTCTAAAGGTCTTTTCAGCTAGGCCGTAAACCGACCCTGGGACTTTCCTGGTCGGGGTGTCCCCTTACCGCTGCGCTGCACCTGGGGGACGGCTCTCAGGGCGCGGGCTTTGTCAGGAGCCAGGTGGTAAGCTGGACCGTGAACCAAACATGAAAGAAACCTGAGATTTAGACAAGAGGTGACTTTATATAGCTGTTTCTGTCAATAATAAAATACCTTTTCAGATTTACGGACTGAGTGCTATGGCAGGTGAATCAGTCCCATGCTGTGCTATTGACAGTGCTATGGCAGGTGAATCAGTCCCATGCTGTGCTATTGACAGTGCTATGGCAGGTGAATCAGTCCCATGCTGTGCTATTGACAGTGCTATAGCAGGTGAATCAGTCCAATGCTGTGCTATTGACAGTGCTATGGCAGGTGAATCAGTCCCATGCTGTGCTATTGACAGTGCTATGGCAGGTGAATCAGTCCCATGCTGTGCTATTGACAGTGCTATGGCAGGTGAATCAGTCCCATGCTGTGCTATTGACAGTGCTATGGCAGGTGAATCAGTCCCATGCTGTGCTATTGACAGTGCTATGGCAGGTGAATCAGTCCCATGCTGTGCTATTGACAGTGCTATGGCAGGTGAATCAGTCCCATGCTGTGCTATTGACAGTGCTATGGCAGGTGAATCAGTCCCATGCTGTGCTATTGACAGTGCTATAGCAGGTGAATCAGTCCCATGCTGTGCTATTGACAGTGCTACGGCAGGTGAATCAGTCCCATGCTGTGCTATTGACAGTGCTACGGCAGGTGAATCAGTCCCATGCTGTGCTATTGACAGTGCTACGGCAGGTGAATCAGTCCCATGCTGTGCTATTGACAGTGCTATGGCCGGTGAATCAGTCCCATGCTGTGCTATTGACAGTGCTATGGCAGGTGAATCAGTCCCATGCTGTGCTATTGACAGTGCTATGGCAGGTGAATCAGTCCCATGCTGTGCTATTGACAGTGCTACAGCAGGTGAATCAGTCCCATGCTGTGCTATTGACCAAAAACCGTTCCCGCTTTTCAAGAGTTTTGCGCTTTTTTTTTTTTATATCAAAACAAATCAAATGCGTCTGTAAATAAATGGC